>NC_137862.1:26669234-26861734 GCF_963924005.1 Protomyctophum bolini | reverse complement strand
CGGGGTCTCGGCAGACCAGCGCAGCACCATTTAGCGGACTGAGACTCACCCAGCTGCTTCCCCCCATAATGCCTTGATGTATGGCCGCACTCCACATTTACATGCCTTCCATTTCTCATGTCGTCGTCACACGCTGCGTTGGTGTAGCATGTGGCCGTACGTGTCACACTGCGGTTGAAGGAAAGGTCCGGAAACCTTTAGTTTGTTTGTTTGTCACCAGTTTTAGATAAACTTATGTAACTTAGATTGCATCTTTATTGCACACATTGTTAATCCATAACCCATTAAGGACCTGGGGCTATTTTCAGCATGCAACCAAGTGTAAGCAAAGCAAAGTTACCATGTTTACCCAGGGTAACTGGACTAAGCTCAAGAACTTGTTTACAGCCAGGCCCTGCTCATAGTACATTTCATGGTAGGGGTTCAATGCCTTAACGTGTAACATGACTTATACTGGATCTCTTGTCCACTAGTCCCTTCCTAACATTTTAGTGTAATTTTTATTTGTTGTCAATATACTGGCATAGAGACCAAGAAACGTTTTCCGCGTGCGTCACGGACGGGGATGTTCCGTATAGGAGGCAATGTAAACGTTTGTTTTCTCATGCCAATAAACCAAATTTGGAATGAATAGTTTGAAGTCCCGGAAAAGACGTGCTGCGATTGGCCAGTCGTCACTTGAGTGGCAGCGAGCGACGCAGCGTGCCTTTCGCACTTCTGCTTGACTTCCTCCTTAACACTGCATATTATTATTCACACGTGAAAGAATATATATTCAAAGATTTGCACCACATTTTCACGATTAAAAAAAAAATAGCAGATCTACAAGCTCGTAGTGCGGCACTCGCTAACAGCTAAAGTATAACATAATGCTTAAAACACCTAAACGTTCTGAATGGGTTAAAGGACCAAAAACCCAATAACAGAGCAAACAAAAGTGCATTCATTGATAAACTGATCATTAACACCTTTGCTCTCTCGGGGAGATGCAGAAACTCACGTGGAGTGTAATAGTGTAATAATAATTTAGCATCATTAAATAATAATCCCACAACTGTTAAATTGACTCCTCCATGTCTGCCCAGAAAAATGCAGAAAAAAACCTAACCCCCCCCCCCCCAAAAAAAACACACACTTTGCTAAACCACTTAAACAGGGGGTGGGGGGGTGATGGCAGCAACATTTTGAGAGTGACATCATCAGTGCTGGACACAGCATGGAGTGCAGAGCCTTAATGAACACGTTAAACCTTCTAAATACTTGATGCACAAACGTATACTTTAGTGCGTGTGCATGTGTGTGCGTGTGCGTGTGCTTGTGCGTGGTATAACATATGAGTCAAGTAAAAAAATAGTTGGTCTTTCTTTATACTTATATGTAGTTTGCACCTTGTAACTCTGTTTTTGTTCAGTTTTAATTTTGTAATGTAAACCACCTGTTGTTGTTGTTGTTTGTCTGTGACTGTGGTGTGTCTGAGTGAAGTTTCGCTCTGAAAGACTATATATTCAAAGATTTGTGCCGCATTTTCATGATTTAAAAAAAATAGCAGATCTACAAGCTCGTAGTGCGGCACTCGGTGCCGTGCTTACGAGCTTGTAGATCTGCCTCTCGAGCGTCTCCCTAGGGAGGTCCTCGACACTTGAGAGGCATCCTAACTAGATGCCCGAACCACCTAAGCTGGCTCCAGGCTGGGTTTTAAACGGTTCCGTTTCTCAGTTGCTCATCGTCAGCTTTATGTACTTTTGACTTTAGTGTTCCATCTATTCTGATGTGACACTTTTTGGTTCGTTTACCACGCATGCACGCACGCACACACACACACACACACACACACACACACACACACACACACACACACACACACACACACACACACACAAACTTTAGTCATGATTATCTGATCATGTTGGAATATGAAGTCATTAATCATTCCGCTTGGCTGCATCTCTCTCTCTCTCTCTCTCTCTCTCTCTCTCTCTCTCTCTCTCTCTCTCTCTCTCCAAACTGTAGTGTTTGAATGTACCATGCAGGCTACTTGGGTATTTTCTTTCTTTTCTTTATTGTCTCAGTCCAAGTGGTGCAATTCACGGAGAGGAGAGGAGAGGAGAGGAGAGGAGAGGAGAGGAGAGGAGAGGAGAGGAGAGGAGAGGAGAGGAGAGGAGAGGAGAGGAGAGGAGAGGAGACAGAACGATGGCCACTATAGGCCAGTAGAAAAATAATCACACCCAGTGTGAAGCGAGTCAGTGGTGTCTATACCAGGTGTTGTAGGGAGTGGTCAGTGTCTGTACCAGGTGTTGTAGTGAGTGGTCAGTGTCTGTACCAGGTGTTGTAGTGAGTGGTCAGTGTCTGTACCAGGTGTTGTAGTGAGTGGTCAGTGGTGTCTATACCAGGTGTTGTAGTGAGTGGTCAGTGTCTGTACCAGGTGTTGTAGTGAGTGGTCAGTGTCTGTACCAGGTGTTGTAGGGAGTGGTCAGTGTCTATACCAGGTGTTGTAGTGAGTGGTCAGTGTCTGTACCAGGTGTTGTAGTGAGTGGTCAGTGTCTGTACCAGGTGTTGTAGGGAGTGGTCAGTGTCTGTACCAGGTGTTGTAGTGAGTGGTCAGTGTCTGTACCAGGTGTTGTAGTGAGTGGTCAGTGTCTGTACCAGGTGTTGTAGTGAGTGGTCAGTGTCTGTACCAGGTGTTGTAGGGAGTGGTCAGTGTCTGTACCAGGTGTTGAAGTGAGTGGTCAGTGTCTGTACCAGGTGTTGTAGGGAGTGGTCAGTGTCTGTACCAGGTGTTGAAGTGAGTGGTCAGTGTCTGTACCAGGTGTTGTAGGGAGTGATCAGTGTCTGTACCAGGTGTTGTAGTGAGTGGTCAGTGTCTGTACCAGGTGTTGTAGTGAGTGGTCAGTGTCTGTACCAGGTGTTGTAGTGAGTGGTCAGTGTCTGTACCAGGTGTTGTAGGGAGTGGTCAGTGTCTGTACCAGGTGTTGTAGGGAGTGGTCAGTGTCTGTACCAGGTGTTGTAGTGAGTGATCAGTGTCTGTACCAGGTGTTGTAGTGAGTGGTCAGTGTCTGTACCAGGTGTTGAAGTGAGTGGTGCAGGTGTATTTCCTGTTATTTATCTCCTGAAACGTCAACATGGGGGCGGAACGCAGATACTTTCTTTAATCATTTATTGACATTGATATACACAGTTAATGTAGACGCCATCAACATCTGTGGTGACCTGAATAGACGAATTACAGATTTAAAAGATGATGTTGATGAAGATGATATTTCTTCTAGGACTGACACAGGGGTGAATAAACATGGACAAACCTTTATTGAATTTTTAAAGACTCCAAGTGTTGCGTGCCTAATGCATGGGAAATCGAACCGGGAACCTTCCGTTTCCCAAGTGGCCCACTCTCCAGTGTTGATTTCATCGACTAATACTATGACAAAATAATTTTCATCAACTTTTTTCACTGACAAATCTAAACTAAATGAAAGCTATGAGGACTAAAACTAAGACTAAATATATTGACAATTTCGTCAACAAATACAAACTAAACTAAAATGAGAGATCCAGTGTAAGTCATTTTACACTTGGTTGCATGATCTACAAGCTCACGGCGTGTCACAGCGAGCTTGTAGATCTGCTATTTTCAGCAAGTGGCATCAAGGCCCGCCAAAACACATTTCTGTCGACTAAATCAACTGTAGATTTAGTCGACTAAAATCTTATGTTTAGTCCACTAAAACTAGTCTAAAATGTGACCAAAACTAAATGAAAACTATTCAAAAGACTATGACTAAAACTAAAATCAAGATTTGCTGTCAAAATCAACACTGCATGTTTATATTAACCCATTAAAACCGGGAAAGTATAGCCAAATCCATATCATTTTGAGAGTCCTCATGGCTTGGCAGGAAAATTTTTGCAAACCACAGTTGGTTACAGTATAATACAATATATGTTCCATTCTTGCACAATTCCTTTTTTTTTCCAATTTATTTTACACGTCTTGTCTTTAATCGTTGCGCCAGCCGTATACCTTTTTGTCCTGCATGTATAAAGTTAAACGTTGCCAAAACAAGCTCCACCTAATATCCTTCTTCCTCCGTTGTTTTCGAGCGTGCGTTATTTTATTTCACCCATGTCCTCTCTCTCTCTCTCTCTCTCTCTCTCTCTCTCTCTCTCTTGTCGTATACGCCACAGCATTCCTCCGAGCCTTCTATTAGTCTGGGATGATAACAAATCACGGCCATCTGTTTGAGTGTTGATGCATTTAATCTCCGTCTACCCCATTAAGCGAAACGTTTAATTGTCGTGGCTGTGCCTGTGTACATGTTGTATCAAACGTCCCGTGATTGATTCCAGACACGGGACTAATATTTAGAGGGGAGAAGGCAGTAAATTCATATTTTTTTCTTTCTTTTTAAGTCTTTACGACATATTAGTGTCTACCAACCACACACCAGTAGTTTTTCCTTACACTATGTGTGGCATGACTCGGCAGTCTGTCTGATGACAGTCTGTTCCAGCATATATCACTACTATGACTGGACATAATCCATATATCACTACTGTGACTGGACATAATCCATATATCACTACTGTGACTGGACATAATCCATATATCACTACTATGACTGGACATAATCCATATATCACTACTGTGACTGGACATAATCCATATATCACTACTGTGACTGGACATAATCCATATATCACTACTATGACTGGACATAATCCATATATCACTACTATGACTGGACATAATCCATATATCACTACTATGACTGGACATAATCCATATATCACTACTGTGACTGGACATAATCCATATATCACTACTATGACTGGACATAATCCATATATCACAACTATGACTGGACATAATCCATATATCACTACTATGACTGGACATAATCCATATATCACTACTATGACTGGACATAATCCATAAACAATAAGTCTCCAGGAATAAGAAACAAGCGCCCCCCCCCCCCCCCCCGGGCGTCACATTTGCTTAATCGCTTCATCATTTTCAGAGCTTCCCTGCTCCAGACTGTATGACTCGACAGTCCGTTGCTCTCCCCAGGTTGGCCGAGGGAGTGTAGCGCACAGGATCCAAATCTGAGGTCATGGTTCTCAGCAGGAAACTGGTGGATTGTGCAGTCCGGTAGGGAATGAGGCATTACCCCAGGTGAAGGAGTTCAAGTATCTCGGGGTCTTGTTCACGAGTGAGGGGAGGACGGAGAAGGAGATCAGCCGGAGAATCTGAGCGGCAGGGGCGGTATTGCAGTCGCTGTACCGCACTGTTGTGACGAAAAGAGAGTTGAGCCAGAAGGCAAAGCTCTCTGTACCGAGCAATCTTCGTTCCTACTCTCACCTATGGTCATGAAGTGTGGGTCATGACCGAAAGAATAAGGTCGCGAATACAAGCGGCCAAAATTAGTTTTCTTCGACGGGTGGCTGGCGTCTCCCTTAGAGATCGGGTGAGAAGTTCGGGGTTACAAAAATCAACTGTAGACTGTGTGGGCGTCCCCGGGTTGCAACATCCAGACCCCCAAGAACGCGCCCAGGGGGCTGGCTCGGTTCCGGCGAGCTTTCCCACGTCCGAAACGGTCGAGAAATGACAGAGCTATCGTGTTCCAACTTTCCGTGCTCATCTGTGCTACGCGGACATACATACATAGGGACACACATAGCTGCGTAATGGAGCGGAGGCACCGCTCCAAAAATATTGTGGAAGGCAACATGAGACTAAGTTTGAGCAAAGCTACAGCATAACTCACTCACTCAACCGCAATCTAAACGGTCTGTTCAATTATTGATGATGACATGTATTCGTTGTTGATGATGAATTAAATTAATTTAATTAAAGGACCACTTCACCACTTTTCAACCTATCTTCATATAATAGGTCCTCACTAATAATCATGATAAAATGGCACGATTTTTTCTACTCAGTCTGTGTCTCATAGTAGGGCTGTGGACAGTTTAGATACCGTCTTCCAGTGACATCATCATTAGGCAGAATTTGTTTTAAACGAGATTTTTTTACAAAAATGTTTAGATTTTCAAATTTGCATTGCAACTTTTCAGGACTAGAAAGCCTGCAGTTTCTATTAGCTTGTATTCCCCATCGATGATGTCACTGGAAGACGGTTTCTGAACTGCCCACAGCCCTCCTATGAGACACAGACAGAGTAGAAAACAATTGCGCCATTCTTTCACGATTATTAGTGAGGACCTATTATATGATGATAGGTTGAAAAGTGGTGAAGTGGTCCTTAAGGACTTTTTTGATTGATTGATTGAAATATTTATTAACAGCTTGTAGAATTACAGTACATTTCAAGCACAAACTCAATAGAGCACCGAAGTCCTGACGTAACTGGCTCATCCCGACGATTCCCCTGGTTCGCGGAAGTAATTTCTCTATGGAGAATAACATGGGGTGATCTTAATATCGTCTACTATAAGCGTTGTGGTCCAAAAATAAACGAGCTGTCTCGGCGTTATTGTTAGGGAGGTGTCTCTGTATCGTTTGCAACAGTCAGTCACTCATATATGATACAGTCTGCTTCTAGCGAAAATCTAACTAATTCAGCAGCAGTAACATTAGCGTTTTCTCTCAGTCAGTTGATTCTTCATATCCATATGAGTGAAGCGGCCGGGGTGACATGTTTATTTTTCAAACACAGTTGTTATATGAGGCGATCTAACATCGCCTCAATGGAGATTTCAATGCAACTAAACAAATACATGAACCTGGGGACTGACGCCCTCTACTGAAAGTGACGTCAGACTTCGGTGCTCTATACAAAGACTGTTAACTGTGAGTGGACGACCCAATTAAGCATTACACTTGTTTACAACAGGGTCCACATTGTTCAGTTCATCAAAAAGGAAAAGGACCACAATGGAAACAAGTCCCCAGTCTCTCAGTTATCCTTTTTTCTGATTACAAAGTGCCTTATTAATAAAGTATTCAATCAATCGATATTCAGGTCTGAAAATGCGTTGTTGCATTTTTCAGAAACAATATTGTGCTAGGGCCACTTTCAACCTGGTGTCCATATTTTGGACATAAAAAAACAGCGCCCCCTGTTGGTACCCTAAACATACAGACAGACAGACAGACAGACAGACAGACATTCCTGGTTGTAGGAGTGGTTGCACCACTCGAAAATTGCAAGTACAAATACAATTAACATTGAGTGACTGCATACATAGCGGTCCTCAATTTGCAAAGATGCAACAGGTTGAAATCATTATAATTCTTCGGACCACTATTTTAGATATTGGATGTTTCAAAATGGACTTCCCACGACGTGATGTGTATTATTTACAGTGATGGAAAGTAACTAAGTACATTTACTAAAGTACTTGAGTACCATTTTGAGGTATTTGATACTTGAGTATTTCTAATTGCCAGTACTTTTTACTCAAGTAATATTTTAATTCCAGACTTCAGAGTATTTCTATATTGCCAGTATTGATACATTTACTTAACACGGAGCCCGCCAGAAACGAGGAACACTGAGGGTTAAATTAGTACCCTAGCCCGCCAAACACGAGACTCTCGTTTTCCAGGGCTTGTATTCTTTAATCCATGTTTAAATCCGATCGTATCGTTAGCTACTGTTTGCTAATTCAACAACACAAAATGGGACAGTGGCCGCTTTGAAGATGCATTTCTGGTGAAAACAAGGGTTTTCAACAGCCTGTAGCAGGCGCTGCAGTGATACTCGCGGTCGTTTTGCGGTTGTTTTATCATAATTTGCTGTTATTACGGGTGAAATTCTGCGGTACATTCAGTACTTTTTGGTAGTATCCTGTATGTTGTCACACGTTGGGACACTTGGGTCCATTTGTGGTACATGTTTGTAGTTTTTTTGTTGTTGAATTTTGTGGTACATGTTTTTTTTCTAGCAGATCATGTGTTCTGCATTGTATGCGATAACAAAAACACAATTAGCTGTGTAAATAGTTTTATGTACTGTAGCCTATTATGGTAAACATGATTCTTTACCATGACCCAAAAAATAAGGCTGCCAACAGTAGTGCCTGTGTGTTTCTTTTTTTAGGAAATGTGATATTGAAGGGGGGGTGTTCCTTAAGTTAAACCACTCTTCAATGTAACCATTGCTATTGTAAAAGATCTATCATGGGGACTCTTACCATGTTTACAGTATAGGCCTATTGTTCCCAATTTGTGTTTTTTTTTTTTTTTTTTTGTACGGTCCTTTACTAAAAATAATTCTCAGTGTGTATATAATAATACAATTATATATTTTCTTTTTTAAGCACTAATTTTTAACTCAAATCTTTTCTGTTGGATGTCCCTGGCACAACATGCATTTTTAGATGGCACTTTATTATTTTTAGAGGAGGGGGGGGGGGGGGGGGGTTACATATCCACATACATATCATTTTCTCCTTGACATGAGAAAAGCTTGAGAACCACAGATTTTTACTCTTCCCTTTAGTCTGTGTGTGTGTGTGTGTGTGTGCGTGCATGTGCAACGTGCCGTGCCGTGCCGTGCCGTGCGTTGCAGTGATGACAGTGTCATATTCAGAAACATCTCTGTCTGGCGTTGGCAGTGCTGGTTGTTTCTCCCCCGCTGTGTGTCTCTCTCTCTCTGCTTTCTCTTTTTGTTGGGGACCACACAGTTGGATGACATGTTGGCGGCACATCCCGACTGGGTGGCCCTCTCTCGGGGGCTGTGTGGGGAGAAGATGTGGGTGACAGGATCACCCTTCAACAGGCTATGGGAGTAATGCGTGGAGACAGTGTAAAAAAACACAGTCTTTTTAGAAGACCTGCAGGACGAGAAAAAAAAAGCAACACTGGCAATTCTGAATAAGTGAGGAGCTGGGGAGAAAAAAAAGAGGCTTACTTTGGAAGCCTTACTTCAGCTGGAACATCTTGCACTAGAGTCCCATGCATTGGACTCAGTTAATGCCTTCACGCCTATTCATTTAGTCAAAGGGAATAAATATATATTTAATCAGGACAAATGCATGTTTATTATAATCATGATGCTAAAAGAGGGGTTCTCAAACGTCAAGGACCCCAAAATTGATATACGGTATATATTTGTCCGCGAACCTGCATTTCAAAAGCTTCCCGCAGAATAGATTTGTAGCAAAGTTATTCAACATTTTCCATATATATATGAGAGGCGCTCTTATCATCATACATCACATTCCGTGCTATACGCCAATCACAAAAGTAATTTCAGCCAATCACTTTTGGCTTCTTCACTTTTATCTTCAATATGTACTTTGCTCAGCCAATCAAATCATCGCTATGGGGGTGATCAGCCAATAACACGCCAATGTTTGTGTTCACACCCCTCTCTCTCTCTCTCGCTCTCTCTCTCATTAGCAGGCAACAGTGCAGCACTGTCTCTCTCTCTGTTTCTGGCACAACAGTGCCCCTACTGGTACTCCTCATACTGGCGCTCATTAACGTCACATAGGTGAACCAACACATAGGTGAACACGGACATTGCTGTTCCTTGGAGTGGTTGCACCACTCAAAATAAAAACATATCTCAAGTCCACCGACCGGGAATAGTGCTTATAGCTATATCTATAGCTTGTGTTGTGTTCATAAATTCATAATGGGCTCTAAGTGATTTTTATATTTTTACAATTTCCAATTTGGGCATTTAGCAAGGGTTCTTGTCCACAGAGATTTATTTTTACAAAATGCAACATGGGGGTGGGCGTGGGGGAGCAAACCATTTTTCAAGACATTCTAATTGTTTGTGCAAACAAAGCTATGAAAACAAAGCTTTCGCCAAGATTAACGCACAAAAAATAGTCTTATGTTCTCTGTTTTCTTTTCCCCTTTTCAACGTTAATTTCCTGAAGATATGAATCTGACTGATAGAGTTCACAGGTGGAAAGTAACTATGGCTGATTTTTTTTTTTAAAGGCTTCTAAATCAGTTTTCTGGAGAAAAAAAAGTTTGTATGTATAGGGTGCTCAACCTTGTTAAGGACCCCCATGTATCTGCATTTGGCTGTGGACCCCCATCTGAGAATATGTTGTTCCAGGGATCCCCGCGCTCTGAGCTTGAAGATCTGCTTAGCTAAAGTATAACACAATGCTTAAAACACTAAAAGGGGTTCCCGTTCTGATTTGGGTAATTTGTTTTAGGTATTTGTACTTTACTTGAGTATTTTCTACTACTTTAACTTCTACTCCACTACATCTCAGAGACAAATATTGTACTTTTATTCCACTACATTTATTTGAAAACTTTAGTTACTTTGATTATTATTACAAAAACATAGCCTACATAAAACACTAAAGCCCTATTTTGGCCATTTAAAAATAGCCGATCCACAAGCTCATGAGTCATGACGCATTGTGAGCTTGTAGCCCCTTTTTTGAAATATCCCATTTCAAAAAAGAAACTTGAAATGGGATATTAATTCTGCATAGTGAGTACTTTCTACTTTTGGTACTTTAAGTAAATTTTTATGCCAATACTTTTGTACTTTTATTCATGTGCATTTTGAATTCCGGACTTTTACTTAACAACGTATTTCTATATTGCAGTATTGATACTTTTACTTAACAACGTATTTCTATATTGCAGTATTGATACTTTTACTTAACAACGTATTTCTATATTGCAGTATTGATACTTTTACTTGCAGTAAAACAATTGAGTACTTTTTTCCACCACTGCTGAAGTTCAATGAGGGCTAGAGTCAACGCAGGCACACTTTAGCATCAACAAGAGGCCAAAAGCCGCGAGTGGCAGGCGTCTCTTCCTGGTTTTTAGACAGCTGGTGGATGGAAATGAAGCTCCATGTTTTGCATTCTGTCCGTGTGTGTCCGTCCGTCCGTCCGTGTGTGTGAGTCCGTCCGTCTGTTACCAGCTAATAATGAACGCAGCGTGCAATTTACATGAAATCTGTCACATACTTTCCTACTAGGCTGAGGAATATATCTCACCCTTTTCACTTTGGCCTGTTGTTATAGCGCCACCAACAGGTGTATTTTTGCCAAACCCATTTTTGGAACAAAATGCCTCAAATCATCCAATTGCCATCCAAGGCGTAATAAGAAATGGCACCCTTTTCACATTGGCCTATTATAGCGCCACCAGAAGGCCACAACCTGACCTGCCCTGGTGGAGACCTGTGCCTTGAGGGGCACTTTATCTAGTTTAAATTATGTTTAGGACACAAGAAACACTTTCCTGGGAGTTTTTATGTGTGTAATATGTTTTTTTTTAAGATATGTTAGTCATGTTAGTCCCCTCTCTCCACAAGGAGGGGAAGTGCACTAAAGCATTATGGGCATTGTAGGAAATACTATTAATACTATTTACATTGACTGACTGCAGTTCGAAATGTCCCTTTAAAGGAGTATTTTGATCTATTACGCACGTCATGAAGCCTTGAAATCATGGACATTTGTTTGGCGGCTGCAGTGCTCAGTAGGAGACTCTTTTAGTCTCATATACGGTATATATATATATATATATATATATATATATATACAGTACACACATATAATTTATATTTATATTATATATTATATACAATAATTTAATGACCAGCGTATATATATATATATATATATATATATATATATATATATACGCTGGTCATTAAATTAAAGCGTATATATATATATATATACGCTGGTCATTAAATTATTGTCTTAGGAATTGATAGGAAAAAAAATGGGAGGTGAACTATACTCAACTGTCAACTGTCATGTGCGAAGGACAGACACAGCTGATCCACGCAACAATATCACCCCAAGACTACGGTCTGTAAAACAACAGCCCTCTACAGACCATGAATGCAGCATTTACTAATGGTGAAAGAAATGCAAATGCCCCTCCTCTCCTTTCCTGCATGCCATACCCGAGAATTGCTCCCCCCCCCCCGCTCCCCCTCCCCATCTTGAACGCAGCATTTTGCGTTGAAATAATTTGTTATAAAATAATATAATAAATAATAATTTGACTCCATGTCATCTCCAGTAGAGTAGCCAACGAGTGCCAGGGTCGCGCTGGGAAAATTGCAGATCCACAAGCTCTGTCTCAACACGTCGCACTGCGATGCGTTGAGAGCTTGTAGATCGGCTATTTTCTTCCAAAAGTGCCCTCTTACGGAGTGTCGATCAGCCCCTGCCTCAGTAACACTCTCTGCATCACGGGACTTTTCCCCACCTTTTTTAATACCTGGAAAAATAGAAAGAAAAGAAAAAAGACCATTACTGCATCAAAAGTAATCAACTAACTATAAAAAACTGGTCAAACAGTGATGTCACTGATCACATGACCTCAAGTTCTAGACCTCAAGTTCTAGACCTCAAGTTCTAGACCTCCAGTTCTAGACCTCAAGTTCTAGACCTCCAGTTCTAGACCTCCAGTCCTAGGCTACATAGAGCTGGGACTTTGTACAAGTAAAAGCAGTCTAGTAGTCTATAGTGGTCTAGTCCAGCTGGTTTTTCTCATTAACTGACGTCGCTGTGTGTTTGTATGTGCAAACCGCAAACATGTCGGGCCGGAAACGAACGACTCGGAACACAATAGTCACTTCCGCCTTAGAGAATTAGAGAATGTTGGTTCCTATACTATACTGCGCTGAAACTAACACAGAGGCCGCAGTGCAGATAATAATAATGCAGCTGGTAATTAATATTGATTTAATCAATTTGGAGCTTGTTTATTATTTCCACACAACAACTCTGAGGTATATTAATGACATAGTTAATTCAATGTTCAAAACGAGTGGTTTTCCCCTTTAAGCTCTTCTGTTCCTGCAGATAATGGAGCTCCCCCTCAAAGACATTTAACACCTTGTAGCATTTAGCACACACTTAACAAAACAAATGGCCTAAAGTGTGTGTGTGTGTGTGTGTGTGTGTGTGTGTGTGTGTGTGTGTGTGTGTGTGTGTGTGTGTGTGTGTGTGTGTGTGTGTGTGTGTGTGTGTGTGTGTGACGCTTTAGTACTATGATTAAGTAGGGCGTTAATTTACAAAAAAAAAAAATATCTAAGAAAAATATCAAAAAGTTAGAATGGAGAATTGGAGATGAGAAGATTCTCGTGTGTGTGTGTGTGCGTGCGCGTATGCGTGTGTATGTGTGTGTGTATGCGTGGCTGGACTTCGTCAGCGCTGAAGGGCTGCAGAGAGACCAGATCAGACGTGTCATCGCCAGCCAGGCCTCTCAGAGCTCCCATGCACCAGTGGCTGGACTGTCTCAACATTCTTCCACTCGCTGAAGAATGATTTGTTTATTTTGTTTCTCTATCTAGTCTTACTTAGCAGCCTTTCCAAATCACAGTCTGTGTCGCTGCAGGCTGCGTGTGCACATGGAGCTGAGCTCTCTCTGCAGTGAAAACACCAAACCATAATATGTCACTGGTTGTTTTTATTTGAACTTAAAACGGGGAAATGACACATTAGGGGCGCCAAATCCAAATGATCCAGTTTGTTGTAGCCAAAGAGGAGTTGGCTACGGGGTACACGAGTACAGCTTTGATCAATCAACGCTTAAAGCTGCACTATGCAACTTTATTTTAAGGAATGTAATGTAATCTTGTAATGTCCAATCTGTATTATGGTAGTGTGTTAATAGTACTATACGATTTATACAATTGGGGTGGACTCAAAGGCCGTGTCTCACATATTTAGACACAGGATCTGACACACATTTTAACCTGACAGTCAAGATTACATTGATCTCAGGCAGGCTCTATTACCTCAATGGTAAAAATCACACCTGTGTGAAATGAGGGGCGCTATAATCATCGTACATCATCATCATCATCATCAAGAATGGTGGTCCCTTATTGGCCAAGGGTTCCCACCGACATACTGTACATTATGCCGATTTGCTCATATATATGACGTAAATTCATTGTCAATGGCACTTTTAATATTTGTCCACTGGTCCAGACAACACAAACATTAAAGCTGTATATAGGAGGGGCTAAAATAATTTGTTTATTGTCATGATTTGACAACTCGGATGTTGGCTTTGTCCGAGGCTTAAATGTCTTTAAGTAAATACTTTATGAAATGCTATGGGAAAAATGGGGGCTGGACTGCTACCCTCTATACAGCAAGGGACAGTGGTGGCCTAAGCCTTTCGTTACCGAAAGGTTGCCGGTTCGATTCCCCCGGACGGGCAGGAAAAATCTGGGTCAGGAAGTGATTGGTCATCACTCACCCAACACCGCTGAAGTCCCCTTGACCAACTGCTCCAGTGGAGCTGCTTAGTGGCCGCAACAGTATAAGACTGAGGTTGTACCTTAGAGTATTAATAGAGACGGCACCGGATTTGATATGGATTCCCCTGAGTCTGCAATAAAGAATCAATCAATCTGCTCCCATCCACTTGCATTAAGTTGCTCAAAAGCGCATGAGGCGATTTCACTCCTCCTTCCGGATAGGAACAGAGTGCATTCTGGGATGGATTGGGCCAAATTGTGAACGTGCTGTGCCGTTGACTATCATTGCGCCATTCACGTGAGTTCACATATGAAACATAGCGTTCACGTGTCATGGGCCCAATAACATGAACGTGCGCAATGATAGTCAATGGACCAGTGCTGGCTCGAGCTGCAAAGCCAAATTCGGCCACTATGTCCATTTCCCCTCAGGGTTTCCTCCCGGTGCCGTCTCTATTAATAAATACTCTAAGGGTTGTACTGGTCAGCTCCCAGGTTTTAATGTGTGTGTCTGTCTGTGTGTTTCTATAAGGGTTGTACTGGTCAGCTCCCAGGTTTTAATGTGTGTGTCTGTCTGTGTGTTTCTATGTGTAGGCCGTTGCTGCAACTGAGCACTTGTGCTCAGTTTATACCCTGGGCAAATAAAGGGAAAAAAATCTAAACTGTGACTTTTCAGGATTCAAATATTTGTGTTTGTTGCAAAAGTGGTAAATCTACGAGCTTGTGGTTCTGCTGCTTTTGATGCTTTCATGTGAAGCTGCAGTATGATCAAATAGGCCGTTAGATTATGAAAGATTATTTAAGAATAAAAGAGTTAGAATGACAGCAACAATAGACTATATATTAATTAACTTGCAAAAAGGGATGAGCCGGTGGAATGCATATACATCATGTATGAATAAATTCAATAAACAGAATAACAGCATCATCGTTTCAAAGCAACCCCCGAAAATGCAGTCTCTCTTTTTAGCGCATTTCAAAGACCTCCTACTGGATTTGTGCATGGGGTGGGGAGGGGGTGCGGGGGAGGGGGGGGGGGGGGGGCTGTATTGAGCGGGCCACATTGTATGGCGCTCCATTACAGTGTATGGCGGTTTGGTATGTCAACGCAGAATAATGCGTGTTAACTTGCTCTAAAGGAGAGGGAGGCCACGGAGCGAGCGCTCGAATTGAGTCCGCTGTCACCGTAGCAGAAAGGGACGGCATTAATCCATTTAGGACTGAGGCCAGATTCTACAAAATGTCAGTGGTTCTCAAACTATTTCATGTCAAGGACCCCAAAATGATGTGTAATTCTCCACCGACCCCAATCTAAAAATATGTTGTTCCAGACCCCAGAAGCAAAATGTTGAGTTAAAATTGTTCACTGGAAAAGAATATATATATAGTCAAATATTTTTACCCATTTTCAAGATTTTTCAAAAATATCAGATCTAAAGTATACAAGCTCCCGTTCCCGTCCTAATTGGGTTAAGTTGTTTTGGGGTGCAGCTGTGTCCGTGTGCTCTCGGGGCGCTAGTGGGAGTTCAGGTGACACACGCACACACACACACACACACACACACACACACACACCCCTCAGCGCTTTTGTAAGACGCGGAAAGCTAGCATGACTAGGGGGGACAAAAGGAGAAGACGTTGATCTCCTCAGACTAAATTAAGTTCTCGCCCCCTCACCCCCTCACCCCACCAGTTCTCGCCCCCTCACCGCACCAGTGTTTTGCAAGGAGGCTAAAGGAAGTGAGCTGATCCTCTCGAGCAGACCGCAACTAAGCTTCATGCCTTTTTTTTTTATAGCGGGCGTCCTGCGCTTATAATCCAAGCTTCCACAGGGGAGACTATACGATACACAGTCTCCTCCAGGGACAAAATATACTTGTGTACACCTTGTAAGAGCCAGTAACAGAGTGCTAACGGTATCTACTGTAGTCTAGTCAAATATATTTGTGTACACCAAGCCCCCGGTGAGGCTCACCCACCGTTGAGGCGCTCAGCCCTAGTGGTAAGAGGAGATATGACGTGCAGCTGGGGTTTAACATTGAGCGCTCGTTTGCACTTCCGCATTTTGGACACCAAATTTTGAGACGTGTGGGGACAAGATTTAGCGGACATTTGACCTGAATTCCCCTTTCATTGTCAATGGCAAATGTTGAGACGTGTGGGGACAAAAGCTGTTTATATCGACTGGGAATAGTTTATCTAGCTATATATGTGTTTATTGCAGACTCCTCACTCAAATGTGCACTTGCAGTTTGGGCAACTCAAAAGCAATCTCCATATGCCCCAACATTCGATTTACCTGCCATAGTGTCAACCCCTCACCCCTGTGTCGGATCAGTGGTTACACTGGCATATTCGCCGATACCGACCCAATATGACCAAATAAGGGCTGATTCCGGTACAGTAACAGGACATCTCTAATAGTGAGTGACACCTTTCAACCGATCAGAACATGATCAATGAGTGAATCTTTGTAAAACATGTGGATAGTGCAGGTATTTTAATGTATGAATACGGATATAAATAAGTAAACACTGATTCTCTGGCAAAATACATGGACATTATTTTTGAACACATACTGTATATGCTGTATTGATAGTGGTGCCAGATATGAGAGACAACAGGTGTTGATGAATATAACAATTATTCTATTCTCTAATTCTGTCGACTTCTTGTAATTTAAGTAATGCAGGTGTTTAACAATAATTTTACTCTTGGTAACCACTGGTTGAGAACCTGGTGTAAAAAAAAGAAAAGAAAGAAAAAGCCCAACTGAGAGCCGAGAACACAGTGACAGGTGTGTGGCGTTTCTACGGCACCCTGGAGCACGCTCCTCCAGCTCAATTATCACAACTTAATTCAAATTGCTCCCCAATAAAACAATCCAGCTGCATAAACACGTTACGGAATGTGTGAAATCCGAAGCGGAGTGAGAGAGAGAGAGAGAGAGAGAGAAAGAGAGAGAGAGAGAGAGAGAGAGAGAGCATCCCTATAACTCTTCTCACCCACCCACCCCGGACAATACTCTTATAGTCTTATTGCCACAGGTCCCATAATAAATCATTTCACACTGTAATTTTAATGATTTAAGGAGCTCGTTATTTGTCACGTTTGTCAAGTGATGCTTGGCACCACGCTGGGGCCAAGGTGTTGGTGTTCTTTCTTACGAGTCTATATCGACTCATGTGGAACTCTCTCCCCAAATGGCTGGATGGGAGGAGGTGGGGTTAGAGACACTGTGTGTGTGTGTGTGTGTGTGTGTGTGTGTGTGTGTGTGTGTGTGTGTGTGTGTGTGTGTGTGTGTGTGTGTGTGTGTGTGTGTGTGTGTGTGTGTGTGTGTGTGTGTGTGTCGCACGCACGCGCCTCCTGCAGTTATAGCCAGCTGCAGGGTCTCTTGTGGTAATAGCACCAGTGGCAGAGGAATTGTTCTCAGATATACAGTATATCGTTACTGTAATCTATAATGTCCAGCACACACTACAGCGTCACAAAAGTTTCAAAATTAGGTAGCAGATACATAAGCTGAAACGCGACGCGTTTGAGTTTGTAGATCTAATTGGCTACTTTTAGAATTTGAATCCTGAGAAGTAACAGTTTTAGGACATCCGACAGAGACGATATAATTTTAAGTAACAATACCACAATGTAGCCTCCGTTATATGTGAAAGTCCTGTATTGAAAAGTATTGGCATCAACATACTTAATGTACCAAAAGTGAAAGTATACTAAAAATGCAACTCACAAGAATGCATCGCGTTGTGAGCTTGTAGATCCGCTCTTTTCTAATAGACACAGTACAAAATATGGTTTAAGACGCGGTTACTGTATTTTCTGTATTAACCTATTCAGGACGGGAACCCTTTTTGGTGTTTTAAGCATGTTATACTGATCTATAGAGCTTGTAGATCTGGTATTTTTGAAAAAGTCCTTGAATATTATATTCTTTCAGAGCGAACGTTTTTACTAAAATCTTTGCTTCTGGGGCCTCCCTGGAACAACATATTTTGAGATTGGGGTCCGGGGCCAATTACATATAATTTTGGGGGTCCTTGACATGAAATAGTTTGATAACCACTGATATAGAAACAGGTTTTTCTGAAAACTGTAGAATCAGTTCTCAAGGCTAAATGGGTAAGGACCACTTCACCACTTTTCAACCTATCTTCATATAATAGGTCCTCACTAATAATCATGGAAAAATGGCACAATGTTTTTCTACTAGGTCTGTGTGGAAGCCATCGTTCTCACAATAATGAAAATCTAAACATGTTGTTTAAAAAGAAATCTGCCTAATGATGATATCACTTTCTAAACTGCCCACAGCCCTCCTATGAGACACAGACTGAGTAGAAAAAAATCGTGCCATTTTATCTTGATTATTAGTGAGGACCTATTATATGAAGATAGGTTGAAAAGTGGTGAAGTGGTCCTTTAAGAATCTAAATCTAGAAAGTAACAAAAGTTTTCGAATATTGTAGTAACAATAACAGTAATAACGTAAAGGTTCCTCAAACGGAGTACAGTACGAGTAAACCTACTTTAGTTACTTTGCACCTCTGCGTAGCGCCAGGGACAGCCTGGGTATATAATGTCACCGCAATCCTTTTATTTTATAGCCGACTAAGTCACTCTTCCCATAATTCTCTAAACTGATATAAAAATGTTTTATGACTTATGAAGCGCACATACTTGTTGCGACTCAAAGCGCAGATCCAGATTTAGCTACATTTGCATTTACATTTTTTTTTATATCACTGCAGATGTTCTTCTATCAACGTTGAGAGCTGCACTCTGTACTGAACACACACGAAATGTTTTACTTCATGAGATGAGGTCACAGAGATGAACATTCCAGCTATAGTTTAGGGGTTCAAGGGTCTCATTTAGCTTCCCTGGGTTCCTGTGAGATGTGTAATTGGCTGGCTGAATAACCATCTCTCAGGGGTGGCCAACCTGCCATGCGGCGAGAGCTCTGCACAATGTCCGTCCCCCCCCCCCCCCCCTCCCCCCCGTGGCCCCGGGGCCTGGTGTCCTAACCGATTAAGGCCGGGAACGCAGTCTCATGTAACCTTTTACATATAGCTTTTAAACACTTTAAACCATTGCTTGAAAACTTCAGTTGTTGGAAAATAGCAGATCTACAAGCTCATAGCACGGCACCGATGCTATATTTTTTTTTATCGTGAAAATGTGGCGCACATCTTTGAATATATATATTCTTTCAAAACCTATTTTCAGATGGGAGTCTGCGGCCAATTACATATCATTTTGGGAGTCCTTGACATGAAAACCTTTAAGAACGACCAACATCATAGAAAGGCATAGTTTATCAGAAAGCTGTTGTGATTTTTAGGAGACATCTTGTATAGAATCAGGTCCCCATGCAGGTCCTGATGGGCTAACACGTACAGTGGCTTTCTACCCCTTGTCTCTCAGGACAGCTCGGCCAGTGGCTTCATCAAGGCTGATTGCTGGAGACAGTCCATCCTCCCAGAAGAAAAGATTTGAGTTAAAAATGTTCACTCTGAAAGAATATATATTTAAATATATTAATTTGAGCCACATTTTCCCGATTCTTCAAAAATAGCAGATCTACCAGCTCATAGCGTGGCTATGAGCTTGTAGATCTGCTATTTTTCAATAGCTAAAGTATAACATAATGCTTAAAACACCAAAAGGGATTCCCGCCCAAAATGGGTTAACAAATTAACTGCTCGTGACAGAACATTCCACCAATTAGAATCCAACCGGCAACCGCTATTGGCGGAACGTTCCGTCAGATAAGCTTTATTATTGATATCAAACCGGATCGCTGATTTATTTTTATTTATTTTTGGCTTGGCCTTTCCTTTTTCAGCGATCCAGCTAGGCCAGGTTCGCGCATCCGCCGTGCCGTTCACTTCTTGTATACAGCCGGACAAAAAAAAAATATATATAAATATATAGGCCTACTGTTTGTTGCAGTAACAGGAGTTTCCATGTCTCTCCAGCTTTTTATTAAACAGAAAATGCATTTTCAGAAACCGCAACTGAAACTGGGATACCAATTTCATACAATCGGGATAGATAACGCAGTCAGGATACAGATTAAACAAGTGGAATTCACCCTTTGTCAAGTCCCGCCCCTGGTTGTGCCTCTCTTCGCACCCATTGGTTGCAGTTTTGTGGTTGGACAAAAATCCTCTCTCTACCACTACTTTCCACTACCATTGAAATAATGTTTTTCAGTTGCTTCGTATTGATATTCTGTGCACTCAATTCTTATTTTGTACTTTGTGTCAGTAAAAAGGAAAATCATAGGTGCAGCACGGTGACTGGGCATATCATGTTTGCTTTTAGTTTTTTCCAAAAATGATGTTTGGAGAGACAGGGAGACCTCTGTTACTGAACAGATACTGGAGAGACAGGGAGACCTCTGTTACTGAACAGATACTGGAGAGACAGGGAGACCTCTGTTACTGAACAGATACTGGAGAGACAGGGAGACCTGTTACTGAACAGATACTGGAGAGACAGGGAGACCTCTGTTACTGAACAGATACTGGAGAGACAGGGAGACCTCTGTTACTGAACAGATACTGGAGACACAGGGAGACCTCTGTTACTGAACAGATACTGGAGAGACAGCTAGGGAGACCTCTGTTACTGAACAGATACCGGAGAGACAGCTAGGGAGACCTCTGTTACTGAACAGATACTGGAGAGACAGGGAGACCTCTGTTACTGAACAGATACTGGAGAGACAGGGAGACCTCTGTTACTGAACAGATACTGGAGAGACAGGGAGACCTCTGTTACTGAACAGATACTGGAGAGACAGCTAGGGAGACCTCTGTTACTGAACAGATACTGGAGAGACAGGGAGACCTCTGTTACTGAACAGATACTGGAGAGACAGGGAGACCTCTGTTACTGAACAGATACTGGAGAGACAGGGAGACCCCTGTTACTGAACAGATACTGGAGAGACAGGGAGACCTCTGTTACTGAACAGATACTGGAGAGACAGCTAGGGAGACCTCTGTTACTGAACAGATACTGGAGAGACAGGGAGACCTCTGTTACTGAACAGATACTGGAGAGACAGGGAGACCTCTGTTACTGAACAGATACCGGAGAGACAGGGAGACCTCTGTTACTGAACAGATACTGGAGAGACAGGGAGACCTCTGTTACTGAACAGATACCGGAGAGACAGGGAGACCTCTGTTACTGAACAGATACTGGAGAGACAGGGAGACCTCTGTTACTGAACAGATACTGGAGAGACAGGGAGACCTCTGTTACTGAACAGATACCGGAGAGACAGGGAGACCTCTGTTACTGAACAGATACTGGAGAGACAGGGAGACCTCTGTTACTGAACAGATACTGGAGAGACAGGGAGACCTCTGTTACTGAACAGATACCGGAGAGACAGGGAGACCTCTGTTACTGAACAGATACTGGAGAGACAGGGAGACCTCTGTTACTGAACAGATACCGGAGAGACAGGGAGACCTCTGTTACTGAACAGATACTGGAGAGACAGGGAGACCTCTGTTACTGAACAGATACTGGAGAGACAGGGAGACCTCTGTTACTGAACAGATACTGGAGAGACAGGGAGACCTCTGTTACTGAACAGATACTGGAGAGACAGGGAGACCTCTGTTACTGAACAGATACTGGAGACACAGGGAGACCTCTGTTACTGAACAGACAGGGAGACCTCTGTTACTGAACAAATACTCTATAGCTATGTACTGTATATCCAAATCAGAATATAGTGATTTAACCTTTAAACTAAAAACTTTTTTGTTGTAATCAAAAACATATATAACTTACAGTATGCAACTTCAGGATTTAGATACGAGAGGAATACTAGACCATGCAGTGTCTAAAGTGCGGCCCACAGGCCAAATGCGGCTCTGGGCGAATTTTACATGGCCCGCAGCTTCGCACCTGAATTGTGTTATGAACGGCTCACCCAACAGTATGGGACATTTTAATTGTGTTATGAACGGCTCACCCAACAGTATGGGACATTTTAATTGTGTTATGAACGGCCCACCCAACAGTATGGGACATTTTAATTGTGTTATGAACGGCCCACCCAACAGTATGGGACATTTTAATTGTGTTATGAACGGCCCACCCAACAGTATGGGACATTTTAATTGTGTTATGAACGGCCCACCCAACAGTATGGGACATTTTAATTGTGTTATGAACGGCCCACCCAACAGTATGGGACATTTTAATTGTGTTATGAACGGCCCACCCAACAGTATGGGACATTTTAATTGTGTTATGAACGGCCCACCCAACAGTATGGGACATTTTAATTGTGTTATGAACGGCCCACCCAACAGTATGGGACATTTTTACAGTCTAGTTTTTCAACCTAGGCATTTCTCAGAGTATAATTTGTCAGTGTTTCTTGTACCTTTTGTTACCTTGCTTGCTTGGTTACATTATGTGACATAAGGCTGAATTTTTTTTCCAAGCACACACCTGACAAAAGACCGTTGATGATGATAGTTAAATAGAATTGTTTAAATCCGAAGCTAAATTATGTAGTTGGCCCTATAGATTTTACTCGACTAAACCTACAGTTGATTTAGTCGACCAAAATGTATTTTGGCGGGCCTTGATGCCGTGGTAATGGCTCATTTTTACACTTGCGGAAATTACTTGTGTATTTTACTTATACTGGATCTCTTGTCCACTAGTCGATGAAGATTTTTCGTCATAGTTTTAGTCGACGAAATCAACACTGCAATGTATATTAGCCATACGCAGTCACACAGTGTGTGAACCTTGGTGTCACACACTGTCACTCAGGGCTTAAGTTAAAGCTATAATCTTAAACATTGTCACCTTAAGGTCGTATTGCCCCCCCCCCCCCCCCCCCCCACACACACACACACACACACACACTGCATGGCAGCTAGCACTTCACATGAGCACAAATCCTTTTGGTATAACAATAATAAAATACATATTTTTGAAAGGGGCGGGAATGATTCGTTTTTCCTGTAAAAAGCATGATGAAGAAGAAGAATTAGGGGGGGGGCATGCCCCCCCTCCCCCCAAAGAGAAACCCTTTGGCTGTCCTTGTTTACACAACACCTATAGAGTCGCTCGAGCCCTGCATTCACACAGAAATCATTTCATCAGAGCACGCACACGCACACGCACACACACACACACACACACACACACACACACACACACACACACACACACACACACACACACACACACACACACACACACACAAAAATCTTTATTTATGACCCCGACAGTGACACGAGAATAGGTTCAAGCCCCTTCTCCATCTGTTTGTAATCGCAGTGTAACGCTATCATCACCTGTTTCCATGGTCCCTCGCTCGCATCTGGATGGCATTAAAAAAAAAATCACACAAGGTGCATTTTTTTCTCCTCCCTCTCTCTCTCTCTCTGTGTGCTTTTACTTTAGCATTTGGCTCATATTTCTGAAATAGGCTACAACAACAAATTATAAGATCTGAGACATGGGAAGAAAAAAGACACTTATTTCTAGCCCCCCAATTTGCTTTAAATGTCCCAAGCACCGCAGACTCCCTGGAGGTCACGATATGCTAGACACTGGACTTTTAAGAGCTAATGCCGGGGTTTTATTACAATGTAGACTGCGGCGGCCTCGGATGCTAATGCTCGGCGTATGTACTTCGGCATATGTCAGCGTTGTTGCACGCGCGCCACAAAACAGGCCATCGACAAGCTCACGAAGCGTCGCCTGTCTTGCGCTGCGCCGACGCACGGAGTATAACAACCGCAGTGCTTATAAGATAACTGTGGGTTCTGTACTCCAAGCCTCCAACTTATTGACGGAGAATGTCTTCAATGCAGTTTAAGAAAAAAACACTTTACCTGTACATAAACAAGGGGTTCCTTCTAACGTGCGTCTAGTTTAAAGGCAGTTATCTATCATAAAGAACAACACCGATATAAGTTCTGCAGTTCAGCTCTATTATTTTCTTTTTACCTCCTGTTCTGTTTCACACTGCAGTACTGCCACGACAAATTTCCTGTCTGTCTGTCTGTCTGTCTGTCTGTCTCTGCCTGCCTGCCTGCCTGCCTGTCTGTCTGTGACCACGCTCTTCCTCGCTACTTGAAACTCAACAGTGTCATGATGTGGCGTGTTGTTGTTTGAGGCGTTGTTGTGGGGGCATTATTTGCCAGAAAGCAGGGACAGCACACACGCACACACCACAGCCTAGGGCTGCCAGTATGTGCTTGTGTGTGTGTGTAGTAATGTAAGAGAAGTCCTGCCCAAGGAAATGTTTTTCCCTGGTTCATAACAGTCTGGAATTTGTGTATCCGCCTCGGTCTCTCCCATGGACACCAGCTGTGCAGCTGGTGCTTGCTGGGAAAACTGCAGTTATAGCTGTGTGTGTGTGTGTGTGTGTGTGTGTGTGTGTGTGTGTGTGTGTGTGTGTGTGTGTGTGTGTGTGTGTGTGTGTGTGTGTGTGTGTGTGTGTGTGTGTGTGTCTGTGTGTGTGTGTGTGTGTGTGTTGACGTGCAGGATTCTTTAACCTATTTTGGCCTGACGAAAAAAGAAAAAAAAAGTCTTATGTTTCTTGGCCTATATCACTCAATATTTCATGTCAAGGACTCCAAAAATGATCTCAAAATATGTTGTTCCAGGGGCACCCCCAGAAGCAAAGATTTGCGTTAAAAACGTTCGCTCTGAAAGAATATATATTCAAAGATTTGCTCCCCATTTTCACAATTAAAAAAAAAATAGCAGATCGACAAGCTCATATGAGATTGTAGATCTGCTATTTTTCAACGGCTGAAGCATAACATGATGCTTAAAACACCAAATAATGGGATTCCCGCCCAGAATGGGCTAACACAACTACCCCCCCCTGCATGTGCATTTGCAGGGAAGCAGTAATGTCGTCCAACTGGGACCATATTATCATGGTGCAGATCCTGGAGGGTGATGTCAGAGGAAAAAGGAAACTCGCTAACTCCCAAACCGAGAGAGCAAAGGTTAGAGTAAGGTTGGCAGGAACCCAGATTGGCTTAAAAAAAAACTTTTTTTCATTTGTTTCTTCTTTCTTCTTAAAAGCATAGTCACTATCCCTTCAAATGGGCTGTACAGGCGGGACGCGGCGCTTCCTTCCTTTTGGCACGTATCTGATTAGGACCTGTCGTTTATTAAAACGGAGCAATATAGTTGTCACTTTAGGGTTAAAGATAACAGCTTTTTTTCCTTAGTGGAACGGCCGGAGGAACGGGTCCTGCCATGATGGAACACGCTGTTAAGAGGATGAAATGGAGACAAATGGATGGATGGACAAACTGCTTCATTTCCCACATTAGAGAGAGAGCTTTCCATCATCTGTAATGAAGAAGAACAAATCAACAGCATTGAATCTATTAAAAGAAGAAATGGTTTCTCTGTAAGATGATAATATGATGATAGAATCATACTATTCTGGAGAGAAAATCAAAGCTGACAAGATTTTTATTTCCTTTTTTTTTTTTTTACATTTTTAGACATTATTTACTCTAAAGCACTGTTTGCTAAACAGTGGGCCAATTTTTTATGGGCCGTGAGTAAAATATATATTTTTGAGGGGTGCTAGCCCCTCCTATATACAGCTTTTGTCCCCACAAAATGTCTGCAACACAAACATTAAATGCCATTGACAATGAAGGGAAAATGTACGCCATCTTGTCCCCACACGTGTCATCTCGATTGGCTGAGCGAAATGTGATGTATGATGATGAATATGAATGGTAATAAGAGCTCACTTCACACAAGTGTGATTTGTTTCATAAGTTAATGCCCTACTTTGTCGTATGAGTGTTGCACCAACGTTGCGAAAATAGCCAAGCTCCGAATCATTGTTGTTTTCGTCGACTATAAAACTATGACGAAAAATGTTCGTCGTCTACCTTTTTTCACGGACAAAAACGACATAAAAACGAAATAAAATCTAAGCCATGATGACTAAAACTATGACTAAATTTACTGACAATTTCGTCAACAAATATAAACTAGACTAAAATGTTAGTTGCATGCTGAAAATAGTCAATCTAAAAGCTCACAACGCGTCGCAGTGTAAAAACAGTCATTACAATGGCATCAACGCCCACCAAAACCATGCAAGGCACCAACCAGCACATCAGGAGCAATTAGGGGTTCAGTGTCTTGCTCAAAGACACTTCCACACTACCTCTGGGGGAGCCCGGGTTCGAACATCCAGCCACTCTACCACTGAACCACCGTCACCCCGTTAAGACAGAATCTACACTATAGCTGTTTATAGGATCGATTGATTGATTGATTGATTACTTTATTGAAAATACATTCAGAGTCACAAGAAAGCCGTTAGGCTTGTTTCCGTTGTGGTCCTCTTGGGAGGGCTATAGCGCGGCACCCCTCAAAAAAAACCAAGTGAATGTGAAAGTGTGCACTCTGTGGATAAAATATTGAAACAATGAAAAGTATTAACGAGAGCTTGTGACTAATAACATTTCATTGGAGCACTGCAGGTTCCTTTTTCCATTTCCTGAGAACAATTGGACGGTGGAGGTTTCCGCCCGTCAGTGACGATTATGTGTCAGTGTTTTCGGTGTATATTTCGTCATCTCATCTTGAGAGGATATATTGTCGTTACGTTGCTGTCGGGAGGAAACATCTTATCTCCATACAAGTGCTGTTTTTGGCAGCAAATTTAGAATTTTGTTTGATTTAGTTATTTACATTTTAGTCACCTGGAATGTTTTAGTGTTAATCTAGTTTTAGTCGACTAAATGTCATAAGATGTTAGTTGACTAAATTTACAGTTGATTTAGTCAACTAAAATGTATTTTGGCGAGCATTGATGCCGTTGTAATGGCTGATTTTACACACAAATAGCCGATATACAAGCTAGATCTGCTATTTTCAGCATGCAACCAAGTGTAAGATGACTTACACTGGATCTCTTGTCCGCTATAGTCCCTTCCTAACATTTTAGTCTAGTTTTTATTTGTTGACGAAATTGTCGGTATATTTAGTCATACTTTTAGTCATCGCGGCTTAGTTTTCATGTAGTTTCTGTTTAGTTTTCGTCGGTGAAAAAGGTATAGTCGACGAACATTTTTCGTCTTAGTTTTAGTCGACAAAAACAACACTGCTCTACTTTTTGTGTTTCTTGGTGGATGTACGCCCTATAACTGGCCTACTTGGTCGTACTACAGCGTCACACAAAGGTATCAAACGTAGCAGATATACACGCTTGAAACACGGTGCGAAGTGACAACGTTTTGAGCTTGTAGATCTGCTATACTTTCGAATTTGAACCCTAAAAAAGGAACAGTTTTTGGACATAATGAGGTTTCCGCCCGACAGAGACGATAAATCTCAGTTCTGCTTATACCAGGCTAGAACAATGGGCCCCCATTGTGTCCGCTTTATCAATGCAACTGCACAGCGAACAAAATGGGCACACACAATGTGTACCGCAGCCTGTCTTGGCATCTAGTCTGTGACTATTACCTTGTGTTCTCATTGCTCAAGAGGTATAGCCAGAGTTTTATTAGAGTTTTGAAATATTGATTGGTGTTTTAGTTATAGCTAGTTCTTTTTAAGTTTGGTGATGATCCAGTATGAACCAATCGCCAAAGAGTCCTACTACTTCCCATCTCAGAAAACGGCTGCATTGTGAGGGCTTTCAGAATAATGTGAAACGAAATTAAAATGAAGTACATTTTATTTACTTCTCACAGAGAAGACATACAACGTGCTTTAAATACGCGAATACAATCGGCTGAAATGAGTTTTCTTCGACGGGTGGCTGGCATCTCCCTTATATAAGGTGAGAAGTTCAGTCACATGAGAGAGACGCAGAGTAGAGTCACTGCTTCTTCACCTGGAAAGGAGCCAGCTTAGGTAGTTCGGGCATCTGGTTAGGATGCCTCTCCGGCGTCTACCTATGGAGGTCCTCGAGGCAAGACCCCGGGGAAGACCAAGGCGCAGATGGAGGAAACACATAATGTCAATGCGTTTACAAATCAAACATTGAACTGCACATTACACCTGTGTATAGGAGGGGCTAGCGCCCCTCAAAAAAGTGTTTTGACCCCAGGGGTTAACTGGGGATAGGGAGGAACTCCTTATATTGTCAGCGCACTCTATAGTAGGGAGGATTATCCCCCCCCCCCCCACTGAATATACCTTTAAATGACCATGTAGAGCTATATAGCACCAGGACCTTAAAATTAACCTTTCAGTAACATGTGATATTCAATTATTCACCCCGTACTGAAAATCCAAAATTGTCCATTAAATCATCAAAAGTTGTCGACGTAAATAAACTATTTGAAGACATCCTCTGCTAAGTTGTTTCTGTTTTGGTCCTATCCAGATCTGTAATGCCAAGAGAAGACTTTGTATGATGATAGAAATATTCTGCGCTGTAAATCATCAAAATTGTCATCAAGAAGTTACATTTTTATCATACAATCTTCTCTTGACGTTTATAGTTATAGGATCAAAACGGTAACAATTTGGCTTCAATTTAGCAGTTTAAAACCACTTTGCTTGTAAATACAAATGTGCGTCTAATTTGTAGGCAGTTTTCTATCATCTATACTAAATCTACTCAAAAATACATAAAGAATATGTTCTGGTGCTTTTGCAACTACGGTGACACTTGCATTGCTGATCTGCGCTGCTATTTGCTGGCTGCATGCCTGCATGGGATCACACGAATACAGTGTAGGCCAAGTGCTGATGCAAAATTTGTATTTGTATTTGTATTTGTATTTGCATGCATGCATGCGTGCGAGAGAGAGAGAGAGAATATTTATTTGTACATACATTATTCTATTTTGATTGTCTTGTTCCACTTCTGCTTTGGCAACGTATAAACCTACGTTGTTTATGCCAATAAAGCTCCTTTGAATTGAATTGAAGAGAAATTATATCAGGTTATATCACTTTCCTTGAACATTTGCATTGAGCATATAGAGCGTCGCAGTCCCGCCCCCTTTCATAACGACGCCAGGCCCAGGAAATCATTCCCAATGCATTTTTCCAATAGACATTTCAAAAAGTATTTATTTAAAGACGGTTACGCCGTGGACAAAGCCAACTCGAGTCGTGACAAATCATGACAACAAACACAATATTTTGGACCAAACTAATAATTACAAAGAAGAAAAACTTTCTTTCTAATTATTTGTTCGGCCCAAAAATGTGTGTTGTCATGATTTGTCACGACAAGAGTTGGCTTTGTACGAGGCTTAAAAGGTCTTTAAATAAATACTTTTTGTAATGTCTATGAGGAAAATGAACGGAGAATCATTTCCTGGGCCCTGGTAGGGGCCGGGTCTGCGATCCTCTATAGACGGATGGATGGAGACTATTTCAACATCAGTAGCCACTTTCTGTGAACACTGTAATCACTGTATTGACATCATTGTGTAAATCACACACCCTGTGGGTATTTTTGGAGATGATTCCTACACTAGACAAGCCCACATTATATTATCTCCTCCACGTTGCATAATTGTGCAAAATACGTTGCAAAACAGATTTACTTTCAAATAACTCAACTCATCCAAGACTTTGTTACATCAGTATAAATTAAAGGTACTGGATCCATATTCTAAGCCAGTGTTTTTTCCCCAGTAAGACTTGCAATAGCCATAATAGAATAATAAGATCTGGAACAGGTGTCTCCATTTTTCTTACACAATTTTGCAACCCATTTTTTCACCTAGTGTCAATTATCTAATGTAATCCTGGGCGCTACACTTCCTCTGCCAACCTGAGGAGGGCAGTGGACTGACCTCATGCTTCCTTCTGTGCATGAGGAGTCCAAGCTGCTTCTTTTCACCTGACAGGGGGCAGTTTCCCCGGTCAGACGTAGCGCGTGGAAGGAACATGTTATTCCAACCAGTTCCTTTCCCCTCCATCAGGCGCCCTGGCTGGCCCGGAGGAGGTTGTTTGGAGACCAGGATTACTGCATGTTTTTTGTGAGTGTACCTACCCTAGGGGACACTGGGAGAACATGTGAGGGTACCTACCCTAGGGGACACTGGGAGAACATGTGAGGGTACCTACCCTAGGGGACACTGGGAGCACATGTGAGGGTACCTACCCTAGGGGACACGGGGAGAACATGTGAGGGTACCTACCCTAGGGGACACTGGGAGAACATGTGAGGGTACCTACCCTAGGGGACACGGGGAGAACATGTGAGGGTACCTACCCTAGGGGACACGGGGAGAACATGTGAGGGTACCTATTCCCTAGGGGACACGGGGAGAACATGTGAGGGTACCTACCCTAGGGGACACAGGGAGAACATGTGAGGGTACCTACCCTAGTGGACACGGGGAGAACATGTGAGGGTACCTACCCTAGGGGACACGGGGAGAACATGTGAGGGTACCTACCCTAGTGGACACGGGGAGAACATGTGAGGGTACCTACCCTAGTGGACACGGGGAGAACATGTGAGGGTACCTACCCTAGGGGACACGGGGAGAACATGTGAGGGTACCTAAACTAGGGGACACAGGGAGAACATGTGAGGGTACCTACCCTAGGGGACACAGGGAGAACATGTGAGGGTACCTACCCTAGGGGACACGGGGAGAACATGTGAGGGTACCTACCCTAGGGGACACGGGGAGAACATGTGAGGGTACCTACCCTAGTGGACACGGGGAGAACATGTGAGGGTACCTACCCTAGTGGACACGGGGAGAACATGTGAGGGTACCTACCCTAGGGGACACGGGGAGAACATGTGAGGGTACCTAAACTAGGGGACACGGGGAGGACATGTGAGGGTACCTACCCTAGGGGACACGGGGAGAACATAAAACTCCACACAGAAAGGCCCTTTCGGAAGCGACCGATAGTGAGGCTAAAAACGTTACAGCTATGAATAGAATGCTTTATTTGTCATTTTTTAACAACTGTGAACAGCAGAAAAAACGAAATTGCGATGTGCTGAGTGCACGGGCCGCAGCAACTTGGGTCGCGCCGCCACAAACTTCTCCTTACATCATAGAAAAAAAAGAAAAAGAGATAGGGTGGGGGGGGGGGAGCATGGAATGGGTGAGGGGTATTGACAGAGAGGGAGGGAGGGGGGGGGGTGAGGACATCATATCACATACAGTTGCATTGTGTAGGCACGGAAACTTGGGTAGCACAGCTGAAACTGTTAACAATTTGGCTTCAGGAAACTGAGATAGATGGTTAAATATTGGAAAAAGCCTTTGCTCTCAACCCCTTCATGTTGTGCCCTTCCTATAGATACCCCACTGAAAGAGATCCAAATGAGTGAGTGGACTAGAGTCACTTTAAAAATATGGAGAAAAATAAAAACTTCCTTATTGGACTACCTAAACAGATCTCTTCGCTAACACATATTGGTTACATAAAGGAGTTCATACCAGCTCAATTAGACAGAATTCGGCCTAACTAGCATACATAGTTAATAAGGATGGTCTTAAATCATTAGAACAAATACAGACTGAATTTGGGCTCTTAAGGACATTTTTTTTCAGATATCTGCAACTTAGAGACTTTTTAACAAAACATTAGGACTAGGAGAGAGCCATGAAACACACTCCTATTGAGGAGTTGTTGCTAAAATTTGAGTTTGGTGATGGCAAGGTAATCAAGGAAGTCTTCTTGGACCTTTGCCCGAATAATACACTGTATATAAAAGAGAAATGGGAGGCTGAATTAGGTATAGAAGTAACGCTGGATACGTGGGAGGAGGTATGTAGTGAAGCGCACCCGGGTAACCAACTCGAATACATGGAGATCATTTAAATGGAAAGTAATATCTTGATTTTTCAGGACGCCTCAAATAGTGGCAAAAATATATTTATTACATGTGCTGCTTACAGAGGCTTACAAATGCATTACAATTAAATGGCTAAAACCTGCCCCACCAACATGTATGTGGGTGGAAAAGATATGGGACATTTCCCAAATGGAACAAATCACATATGCCCTGAGGCTTCAACCAAACATATTTAGTAAAAGATGGAGTCCTGTACTGCCTTTACTAATGAGGTAGTAGGTATCGGAATCATGAGTAACAATTCACCAAAGACAAAGACCTCCTGGTGCATACATATGCTTGCCTGTATCTCCAGTCATGTCTGTCTTCAGTATTGTTCACTTCCCATTGTTGTTTGACGCTCTGTTGTTTTTGTCTCTCTACTTGTATCTTATTTCCTTGTTTTATGGTGAATAATTGTAGTATTTATGTTATTGTATTGTGAATATGTATGTGTATGAGTGTATAATATATATAAATATATTCTATGAAAGTGTGAAACAGCTGAGGTTGTGTGAAAAAAAAAGAAGTTGTAATCTGAAATATGTATGTTTATAATTCTGTGAAGTTGCCCAAACTGAAAAAATAAGAAAGGCCCTTTCGCCCACCCCTGCCTCGGGTTTCCGCCCGACAACGATATATCATTTTAATTGAGACTGTATCTTCTATAGCCCACAACATTATAATGAGGCTTTTAAAGACCATATTTAGCCGATTGTGTCATCAATGTCAGTTGACAGTTTGAGACTAGCTTGGAAGTATTCCACAGGTTTCACTTTCAAGTGCGTATGGGTTAGCTTTGATGAAGCCATCAAAGCTGATGGCTTCAAAGATTAGATTGACAGCACTAAATTATTAAATGTTTTTTTTGTTTTAGTTTGTTTGTTTTGCTGTGTTTCCTTTTCTTAATGTTTGATGTAAAGCACATTGAATTGCATTGTTGTTGTTGAAATACGCTAAAACAAACTGTTTGTTTGCACATTATGTTAATAACATGTTGAAGTCATGTTGTGATTTTGACTGTTATACATACCATGGTTTGAATTAGGGTTGATCCGATTTGGATCAGATTAAGAGCAAAAAACGTGATCGGGAAAATCCCTAGTATCAATATCATGATATTAGACTGGATATTGCCTGTGATTTGGGATATTGTACTATACTATAGTACAATATCCCAGTGTATAGTAACTATACACTGTTTTCTAACACAATTTCTGTGTTAGCCGATAGGCCCGATACTGAATACCGATACCAGTGTTGTGTTTATAGCTATCTATAGCTATATCTAGCTGTATATCTTGTGTTGTATATCTCGTATTGTGTTTATCTCGTGTTGTGTTTATCTACCTAGCTATACTGTATATCTCATGTTGTGTTTATAGCTATCTAGCTATATATCTCGTGTTGTGTTTATAGCTCCTTGGGAGCTTTCAAGTTCTCTCTTAAAACTATTTTTTTCTCCATGGCATTTGATTCTTGATTTAAATTTTTGCTTTTGCTCCATTTTTGTCCTGGTTTCTTTTTCTTTTTACCTGATCCTGTACAGCACTTTGGTTGACCTTTGGTCTTTGTAAATGTGCTCTATAAATAGATTTGATTTGATTTGATTTATAGCAGACTCCTCACTCAAATGTGCACTTGCAGTTTGGGCAACTCCAAAGCAAACTCCACATGCCCCAACACTTTATTTACCTGCCGTAGTGTCAACCGCTTACCCCTGTGTCGGACGTATTGCATGGAAGGAACATGTAATTCCAATCAGTTCCTTTCTCCTCCATCAGGTGCCCTGGCTGACCAGGGGGAGGCAGTATAGAGACCAGGATTACGGAACAGTCATTTTGCCAACCCCTAACTCTGCTAACTCTGAGAGCCCCCTGTTCAAGACCCAAAGTAGCCAGGTCCATTTGGTTACATATACATTTGTACAAGTTCTGAGTTAGTGTAACAGTGAGGATTGTACTGTGCTCATGCTTGGCAGTGGACATGTCGAGCACAAAGTTTAGAAAGCAATGTCACCATATCATTTAGGCCCCCCCAAGGTACAATGGAGTCATTGCATTAGTCTCAGAATGTATTTGGCACACCATGGAAAATCCATACATCATTTCAGTCATGCTATTCTTTAATGAGATATATCGCATCGGTTGAATCCAAGAAATCGTGTTGCAATATTGCACCCTGAAGCCTGAAGGAGAGATTAAGATGCAAATGGCTCACATAGATCATTTTCCTGAGCACAGGGTAATGGTTAGTGGATGATTCTCATCAGACTCCATAAGTGCTCTTCCCAATAAATACATACGCAAAGCATTTATATGGGGCATTCAAATGTTGATGGATATGGGATTACCATTAACCTTGGAGTAATTCCAATACGCCGCTTAAATCAACTCATTCATTAAATGTCCCATAAAGGCTTTGACCAGTCTTTAAGGATAGCACGTCTTAATGCGAAATGTGTTTTATGGTACAGATTAAACCTGAAGTGTCGGTAGCCTATTAATCTGCTCATGACATGGGATCACTGTCCTTTCATTTTCATGAGGTGGTGGCCACAGCTGTACCTTCCATGCCTAGTGGCATGAGTGTATTGAATAATCTGTAGTTTTGATGGTAACGTGTACAGTATGTACAATATCAATATAGCTGCATGGCACCAATGAGGTTTTCACTGTATGACACCGAAGACTATATACATTGAACTGTAAATGGGGTATTGAAGCTTTACTGTCGACTCTAATTGTACATCTATAAATGCACCAAGTGTGTGTGTGTGTGTGTGTGTGTGTGTGTGTGTGTGTGTGTGTGTGTGTGTGTGTGTGTGTGTGTGTGTGTGTGTGTGTGTGTGTGTGTGTGTGTGTGTGTGTGTGCGTGCACGTGCGCGTGCGTGCGTACGTACGTTTGTAATCCACGTAGCTCGAAAACCGTTGGCACCAACGACTTAAAATTTGAAGAACTACAGAACTACTCTGCCAGGGCTGGGAGGTACACTTCTGGTGCATGAAAGGACTATAGGCTCTGTGGGTTGACTCCTGTCCGGGCCCCTCTTAGTCCCAGCACCAGACACTTCAGTAGTGAAGTCACTCAGGCGACCCAGCGTGGGTGATCAAGTTCCAATTTATGTCCCAGAGAAATCAAGTGAGTGATGGTTTTAGACAATATGCATTGCAGATATGTTTACTGTACCTGATATTGTATTTATTTATGTCTATGCTCCTATATGCCACTGCAACACAGGTTACTCCTCCCTATTTTAATATGTTCTGTATTGACATGCAAGTACGGATGGTGATGTCAGAAAAAAAGCATTGGTACTTGGTACATTCTAACATTGCTAGAATCAGGGTTCAAATCCCTGCGCTGCTGGCTGTCTCACTGTTGTCCACTTGTATGTTTAAAAGAAAATGTTATCACTCAGTTCATTGTCACATTGTCCAGTAAACAAATTAACAATTTCACTGAAGCTGTTGACAAGTGTGTCCAAAGTGTCAGGTGTCAGAATAGACAACAAAGGACCTCTAGATGGTCTTTCACCATGTCTTCACCTCCTCCTAGGACACTCTAGGCGTACGATATGGGCTATAGCCCATGGTCCAAAATGATGAGAAACGAGGATAACTTTTTTTTTCAAAATTTCAAAAACATGGGCTATAACCCATCGTTTTTGTCATTTCGTCATTTTTTTTAAATCCTCAAAAATGATGAAAAACGGCGCGCTATAGTATGCCGTACGATATGGGCTATAGCCCATGGTCCAAAATGATGAGAAACGAGGCTAACTTTTTTATTCAAAATTTCAAAAAACATGGGCTATAACCCATCGTTTTTGTCATTTCGTCATTTTTTTCAAATCCTCAAAAATGATGAAAAACGGCGCGCTATAGTATGACGTACGATATGGGCTATAGCCCATGGTCCAAAATGATGAGAAACGAGGCTAACTTTTTTTTTCAAAATTTCAAAAAACATGGGCTATAACCCATCGTTTTTGTCATTTCGTCATTTTTTTTAAATCCTCAAAAATGATGAAAAACGGCGCGCTATAGTATGCCGTACGATATGGGCTATAGCCCATGGTCCAAAATGATGAGAAACAAGGATAACTTTTTTTTTCAAAATTTCAAAAACATGGGCTATAACCCATCGTTTTTGTCATTTTGTCATTTTTTTCAAATCCTCAAAAATGATGAAAAACGGCGCGCTATAGTATGCCGTACGATATGGGCTACAGCCCATGGTCCAAAATGATGAGAAACGAGGCTAACCTTTTTTTTCAAAATTTCAAAAACATGGGCTATAACCCATCGTTTTTGTCATTTCGTCATTTTTTTCAAATCCTCAAAAATGATGAAAAACGGCGCGCTATAGTATGCCGTACGATATGGGCTATAGCCCATGGTCCAAAATGATGAGAAACGAGGCTAACTTTTTTTTTCAAAATTTCAAAAAACATGGGCTATAACCCATCGTTTTTGTCATTTCGTCATTTTTTTCAAATCCTCAAAAATGATGAAAAACGGCGCGCTATAGTATGCCGTACGATATGGGCTACAGCCCATGGTCCAAAATGATGAGAAACGAGGCTAACCTTTTTTTCCAAAATTTCAAAAACATGGGCTATAACCCATCGTTTTTGTCATTTCGTCATTTTTTAAAAATCCTCAAAAATGATGAAAAACGACGCGCTATAGTATGCCGTACGATATGGGCTACAGCCCATGGTCCAAAATGTTGAGAAACGAGGCTAACTTTTTTTTCCAAAATTTCAAAAACATGGGCTATAACCCATCGTTTTTGTCATTTCGTCATTTTTTTCAAATCCTCAAAAATGATGAAAAACGGCGCGCTATAGTATGCCGTACGATATGGGCTATAGCCCATGGTCCAAAATGATGAGAAACGAGGCTAACTTTTTTTTTCAAAATTTCAAAAACATGGGCTATAACCCATCGTTTTTGTCATTTTGTCATTTTTTTCAAATCCTCAAAAATGTTGAAAAACGGCGCGCTATAGTATGCCGTACGATATGGGCTATAGCCCATGGTCCAAAATGATGAGAAACGAGGCTAACTTTTTTTTCCAAAATTTCAAAAAACATGGGCTATAACCCATCGTTTTTGTCATTTCGTCATTTTTTTTAAATCGTCAAAAATGATGAAAAACGGCGCGCTATAGTATGCCGTACGATATGGGCTATAGCCCATGGTCCAAAATGATGAGAAACGAGGCTAACTTTTTTATTCAAAATTTCAAAAAACATGGGCTATAACCCATCGTTTTTGTCATTTTGTCATTTTTTTCAAATCCTCAAAAATGTTGAAAAACAGCGCGCTATAGTATGCCGTACGATATGGGCTATAGCCCATGGTCCAAAATGATGAGAAACGAGGCTAACTTTTTTATTCAAAATTTCAAAAAACATGGGCTATAACCCATCGTTTTTGTCATTTCGTCATTTTTTTCAAATCCTCAAAAATGATGAAAAACAGCGCGCTATAGTATGCCGTACGATATGGGCTACAGCCCATGGTCCAAAATGATGAGAAACGAGGCTAACTTTTTTTTCCAAAATTTCAAAAACATGGGCTATAACCCATCGTTTTTGTCATTTTGTCATTTTTTTCAAATCCTCAAAAATGATGAAAAACGGCGCGCTATAGTATGCCGTACGATATGGGCTACAGCCCATGGTCCAAAATGATGAGAAACGAGGCTAACTTTTTTTTCCAAAATTTCAAAAACATGGGCTATAACCCATCGTTTTTGTCATTTCGTCATTTTTTTCAAATCCTCAAAAATGATGAAAAACGGCGCGCTATAGTATGCCGTACGATATGGGCTACAGCCCATGGTCCAAAATGATGAGAAACGAGGCTAACTTTTTTTTCCAAAATTTCAAAAACATGGGCTATAACCCATCGTTTTTGTCATTTCGTCATTTTTTTCAAATCCTCAAAAATTATGAAAAACGGCGCGCTATAGTATGCCGTACGATATGGGCTATAGCCCATGGTCCAAAATGATGAGAAACGAGGCTAACTTTTTTTTTCAAAATTTCAAAAACATGGGCTATAACCCATCGTTTTTGTCATTTCGTCATTTTTTTCAAATCCTCAAAAATGATGAAAAACGGCGCGCTATAGTATGCCGTACGATATGGGCTATAGCCAATGGTCCAAAATGATGAGAAACGAGGCTAACTTTTTTATTCAAAATTTCAAAAAACATGGGCTATAACCCATCGTTTTTATCATTTTGTCATTTTTTTCAAATCCTCAAAAATGTTGAAAAACGGCGCGCTATAGTATGCCGTACGATATGGGCTATAGCCCATGGTCCAAAATGATGAGAAACGAGGCTACCTTTTTTTTCCAAAATTTCAAAAAACATGGGCTATAACCCATCGTTTTTGTCATTTCGTCATTTTTTTTAAATCCTCAAAAATGATGAAAAACGGCGCGCTATAGTATGCCGTACGATATGGGCTATAGCCCATGGTCCAAAATGATGAGAAACGAGGCTAACTTTTTTATTCAAAATTTCAAAAAACATGGGCTATAACCCATCGTTTTTGTCATTTCGTCATTTTTTTTAAATCCTCAAAAATGATGAAAAACGGCGCGCTATAGTATGCCGTACGATATGGGCTATAGCCCATGGTCCAAAATGATGAGAAACGAGGCTAACTTTTTTTTTCAAAATTTCAAAAAACATGGGCTATAACCCATCGTTTTTGTCATTTCGTCATGTTTTTAAAATCCTCAAAAATGATGAAAAACGGCGCGCTATAGTATGCCGTACGATATGGGCTATAGCCCATGGTCCAAAATGATGAGAAACAAGGTTAACTTTTTTTTTCAAAATTTCAAAAACATGGGCTATAACCCATCGTTTTTGTCATTTTGTCATTTTTTTCAAATCCTCAAAAATGATGAAAAACGGCGCGCTATAGTATGCCGTACGATATGGGCTACAGCCCATGGTCCAAAATGATGAGAAACGAGGCTAACTTTTTTTTTCAAAATTTCAAAAACATGGGCTATAACCCATCGTTTTTGTCATTTCGTCATTTTTTTCAAATCCTCAAAAATGATGAAAAACGGCGCGCTATAGTATGCCGTACGATATGGGCTATAGCCCATGGTCCAAAATGATGAGAAACGAGGCTAACTTTTTTTTTCAAAATTTCAAAAAACATGGGCTATAACCCATCGTTTTTGTCATTTCGTCATTTTTTTCAAATCCTCAAAAATGATGAAAAACGGCGCGCTATAGTATGCCGTACGATATGGGCTACAGCCCATGGTCCAAAATGATGAGAAACGAGGCTAACTTTTTTTTCCAAAATTTCAAAAACATGGGCTATAACCCATCGTTTTTGTCATTTCGTCATTTTTTTCAAATCCTCAAAAATGATGAAAAACGACGCGCTATAGTATGCCGTACGATATGGGCTACAGCCCATGGTCCAAAATGATGAGAAACGAGGCTAACTTTTTTTTCCAAAATTTCAAAAACATGGGCTATAACCCATCGTTTTTGTCATTTCGTCATTTTTTTCAAATCCTCAAAAATGATGAAAAACGGCGCGCTATAGTATGCCGTACGATATGGGCTATAGCCCATGGTCCAAAATGATGAGAAACGAGGCTAACTTTTTTTTTTCAAAATTTCAAAAACATGGGCTATAACCCATCGTTTTTGTCATTTTGTCATTTTTTTCAAATCCTCAAAAATGATGAAAAACGGCGCGCTATAGTATGCCGTACGATATGGGCTATAGCCCATGGTCCAAAATGATGAGAAACGAGGCTAACTTTTTTATTCAAAATTTCAAAAAACATGGGCTATAACCCATCGTTTTTGTCATTTTGTAATTTTTTTCAAATCCTCAAAAATGTTGAAAAACGGCGCGCTATAGTATGCCGTACGATATGGGCTATAACCCATGGTCCAAAATGATGAGAAACGAGGCTAACTTTTTTTCCCAAAATTTCAAAAAACATGGGCTATAACCCATCGTTTTTGTCATTTCGTCATTTTTTTCAATTCGTCAAAAATGATGAAAAACGGCGCGCTATAGTATGCCGTACGATATGGGCTATAGCCCATGGTCCAAAATGATGAGAAACGAGGCTAACTTTTTTATTCAAAATTTAAAAAAACATGGGCTATAACCCATCGTTTTTGTCATTTCGTCATTTTTTTTAAATCGTCAAAAATGATGAAAAACGGCGCGCTATAGTATGCCGTACGATATGGGCTATAGCCCATGGTCCAAAATGATGAGAAACGAGGCTAACTTTTTTATTCAAAATTTCAAAAAACATGGGCTATAACCCATCGTTTTTGTCATTTTGTCATTTTTTTCAAATCCTCAAAAATGTTGAAAAACGGCGCGCTATAGTATGCCGTACGATATGGGCTATAGCCCATGGTCCAAAATGATGAGAAACGAGGCTAACTTTTTTTTCCAAAATTTCAAAAAACATGGGCTATAACCCATCGTTTTTGTCATTTCGTCATTTTTTTTAAATCGTCAAAAATGATGAAAAACGGCGCGCTATAGTATGCCGTACGATATGGGCTATAGCCCATGGTCCAAAATGATGAGAAACGAGGCTAACTTTTTTTTTCAAAATTTCAAAAAACATGGGCTATAACCCATCGTTTTTGTCATTTCGTCATTTTTTTCAAATCCTCAAAAATGATGAAAAACGGCGCGCTATAGTATGCCGTACGATATGGGCTACAGCCCATGGTCCAAAATGATGAGAAACGAGGCTAACTTTTTTTTCCAAAATTTCAAAAACATGGGCTATAACCCATCGTTTTTGTCATTTTGTCATTTTTTTTAAATCCTCAAAAATGATGAAAAACGGCGCGCTATAGTATGCCGTACGATATGGGCTACAGCCCATGGTCCAAAATGATGAGAAACGAGGCTAACTTTTTTTTCCAAAATTTCAAAAACATGGGCTATAACCCATCGTTTTTGTCATTTCGTCATTTTTTTCAAATCCTCAAAAATGATGAAAAACGGCGCGCTATAGTATGCCGTACGATATGGGCTACAGCCCATGGTCCAAAATGATGAGAAACGAGGCTAACTTTTTTTTCCAAAATTTCAAAAACATGGGCTATAACCCATCGTTTTTGTCATTTCGTCATTTTTTTCAAATCCTCAAAAATGATGAAAAACGGCGCGCTATAGTATGCCGTACGATATGGGCTATAGCCCATGGTCCAAAATGATGAGAAACGAGGCTAACTTTTTTTTTCAAAATTTCAAAAACATGGGCTATAACCCATCGTTTTTGTCATTTCGTCATTTTTTTCAAATCCTCAAAAATGATGAAAAACGGCGCGCTATAGTATGCCGTACGATATGGGCTATAGCCAATGGTCCAAAATGATGAGAAACGAGGCTAACTTTTTTATTCAAAATTTCAAAAAACATGGGCTATAACCCATCGTTTTTGTCATTTCGTCATTTTTTTCAAATCCTCAAAAATGATGAAAAACGGCGCGCTATAGTATGCCGTACGATATGGGCTACAGCCCATGGTCCAAAATGATGAGAAACGAGGCTAACTTTTTTTTCCAAAATTTCAAAAACATGGGCTATAACCCATCGTTTTTGTCATTTTGTCATTTTTTTCAAATCCTCAAAAATGATGAAAAACGGCGCGCTATAGTATGCCGTACGATATGGGCTACAGCCCATGGTCCAAAATGATGAGAAACGAGGCTAACTTTTTTATTCAAAATTTCAAAAAACATGGGCTATAACCCATCGTTTTTGTCATTTTGTCATTTTTTTCAAATCCTCAAAAATGTTGAAAAACGGCGCGCTATAGTATGCCGTACGATATGGGCTATAGCCCATGGTCCAAAATGATGAGAAACGAGGCTAACTTTTTTTCCCAAAATTTCAAAAAACATGGGCTATAACCCATCGTTTTTGTCATTTCGTCATTTTTTTCAAATCGTCAAAAATGATGAAAAACGGCGCGCTATAGTATGCCGTACGATATGGGCTATAGCCCATGGTCCAAAATGATGAGAAACGAGGCTAACTTTTTTATTCAAAATTTCAAAAAACATGGGCTATAACCCATCGTTTTTGTCATTTTGTCATTTTTTTCAAATCCTCAAAAATGTTGAAAAACGGCGCGCTATAGTATGCCGTACGATATGGGCTACAGCCCATGGTCCAAAATGATGAGAAACGAGGCTAACTTTTTTTTTCAAAATTTCAAAAACATGGGCTATAACCCATCGTTTTTGTCATTTCGTCATTTTTTTCAAATCCTCAAAAATGATGAAAAACGGCGCGCTATAGTATGCCGTACGATATGGGCTATAGCCCATGGTCCAAAATGATGAGAAACGAGGCTAACTTTTTTTTTCAAAATTTCAAAAAACATGGGCTATAACCCATCGTTTTTGTCATTTCGTCATTTTTTTCAAATCCTCAAAAATGATGAAAAACGGCGCGCTATAGTATGCCGTACGATATGGGCTACAGCCCATGGTCCAAAATGATGAGAAACGAGGCTAACTTTTTTTTCCAAAATTTCAAAAACATGGGCTATAACCCATCGTTTTTGTCATTTCGTCATTTTTTTCAAATCCTCAAAAATGATGAAAAACGACGCGCTATAGTATGCCGTACGATATGGGCTACAGCCCATGGTCCAAAATGATGAGAAACGAGGCTAACTTTTTTTTCCAAAATTTCAAAAACATGGGCTATAACCCATCGTTTTTGTCATTTCGTCATTTTTTTCAAATCCTCAAAAATGATGAAAAACGGCGCGCTATAGTATGCCGTACGATATGGGCTATAGCCCATGGTCCAAAATGATGAGAAACGAGGCTAACTTTTTTATTCAAAATTTCAAAAAACATGGGCTATAACCCATCGTTTTTGTCATTTTGTCATTTTTTTCAAATCCTCAAAAATGTTGAAAAACGGCGCGCTATAGTATGCCGTACGATATGGGCTATAGCCCATGGTCCAAAATGATGAGAAACGAGGCTAACTTTTTTATTCAAAATTTCAAAAAACATGGGCTATAACCCATCGTTTTTGTCATTTTGTAATTTTTTTCAAATCCTCAAAAATGTTGAAAAACGGCGCGCTATAGTATGCCGTACGATATGGGCTATAACCCATGGTCCAAAATGATGAGAAACGAGGCTAACTTTTTTTCCCAAAATTTCAAAAAACATGGGCTATAACCCATCGTTTTTGTCATTTCGTCATTTTTTTCAATTCGTCAAAAATGATGAAAAACGGCGCGCTATAGTATGCCGTACGATATGGGCTATAGCCCATGGTCCAAAATGATGAGAAACGAGGCTAACTTTTTTATTCAAAATTTAAAAAAACATGGGCTATAACCCATCGTTTTTGTCATTTCGTCATTTTTTTTAAATCGTCAAAAATGATGAAAAACGGCGCGCTATAGTATGCCGTACGATATGGGCTATAGCCCATGGTCCAAAATGATGAGAAACGAGGCTAACTTTTTTATTCAAAATTTCAAAAAACATGGGCTATAACCCATCGTTTTTGTCATTTTGTCATTTTTTTCAAATCCTCAAAAATGTTGAAAAACGGCGCGCTATAGTATGCCGTACGATATGGGCTATAGCCCATGGTCCAAAATGATGAGAAACGAGGCTAACTTTTTTTTCCAAAATTTCAAAAAACATGGGCTATAACCCATCGTTTTTGTCATTTCGTCATTTTTTTTAAATCGTCAAAAATGATGAAAAACGGCGCGCTATAGTATGCCGTACGATATGGGCTATAGCCCATGGTCCAAAATGATGAGAAACGAGGCTAACTTTTTTTTTCAAAATTTCAAAAAACATGGGCTATAACCCATCGTTTTTGTCATTTCGTCATTTTTTTCAAATCCTCAAAAATGATGAAAAACGGCGCGCTATAGTATGCCGTACGATATGGGCTACAGCCCATGGTCCAAAATGATGAGAAACGAGGCTAACTTTTTTTTCCAAAATTTCAAAAACATGGGCTATAACCCATCGTTTTTGTCATTTTGTCATTTTTTTTAAATCCTCAAAAATGATGAAAAACGGCGCGCTATAGTATGCCGTACGATATGGGCTACAGCCCATGGTCCAAAATGATGAGAAACGAGGCTAACTTTTTTTTCCAAAATTTCAAAAACATGGGCTATAACCCATCGTTTTTGTCATTTCGTCATTTTTTTCAAATCCTCAAAAATGATGAAAAACGGCGCGCTATAGTATGCCGTACGATATGGGCTACAGCCCATGGTCCAAAATGATGAGAAACGAGGCTAACTTTTTTTTCCAAAATTTCAAAAACATGGGCTATAACCCATCGTTTTTGTCATTTCGTCATTTTTTTCAAATCCTCAAAAATGATGAAAAACGGCGCGCTATAGTATGCCGTACGATATGGGCTATAGCCCATGGTCCAAAATGATGAGAAACGAGGCTAACTTTTTTTTTCAAAATTTCAAAAACATGGGCTATAACCCATCGTTTTTGTCATTTCGTCATTTTTTTCAAATCCTCAAAAATGATGAAAAACGGCGCGCTATAGTATGCCGTACGATATGGGCTATAGCCAATGGTCCAAAATGATGAGAAACGAGGCTAACTTTTTTATTCAAAATTTCAAAAAACATGGGCTATAACCCATCGTTTTTGTCATTTCGTCATTTTTTTCAAATCCTCAAAAATGATGAAAAACGGCGCGCTATAGTATGCCGTACGATATGGGCTACAGCCCATGGTCCAAAATGATGAGAAACGAGGCTAACTTTTTTTTCCAAAATTTCAAAAACATGGGCTATAACCCATCGTTTTTGTCATTTTGTCATTTTTTTCAAATCCTCAAAAATGATGAAAAACGGCGCGCTATAGTATGCCGTACGATATGGGCTACAGCCCATGGTCCAAAATGATGAGAAACGAGGCTAACTTTTTTATTCAAAATTTCAAAAAACATGGGCTATAACCCATCGTTTTTGTCATTTTGTCATTTTTTTCAAATCCTCAAAAATGTTGAAAAACGGCGCGCTATAGTATGCCGTACGATATGGGCTATAGCCCATGGTCCAAAATGATGAGAAACGAGGCTAACTTTTTTTCCCAAAATTTCAAAAAACATGGGCTATAACCCATCGTTTTTGTCATTTCGTCATTTTTTTCAAATCGTCAAAAATGATGAAAAACGGCGCGCTATAGTATGCCGTACGATATGGGCTATAGCCCATGGTCCAAAATGATGAGAAACGAGGCTAACTTTTTTATTCAAAATTTCAAAAAACATGGGCTATAACCCATCGTTTTTGTCATTTTGTCATTTTTTTCAAATCCTCAAAAATGTTGAAAAACGGCGCGCTATAGTATGCCGTACGATATGGGCTACAGCCCATGGTCCAAAATGATGAGAAACGAGGCTAACTTTTTTTTTCAAAATTTCAAAAACATGGGCTATAACCCATCGTTTTTGTCATTTCGTCATTTTTTTCAAATCCTCAAAAATGATGAAAAACGGCGCGCTATAGTATGCCGTACGATATGGGCTATAGCCCATGGTCCAAAATGATGAGAAACGAGGCTAACTTTTTTTTTCAAAATTTCAAAAAACATGGGCTATAACCCATCGTTTTTGTCATTTCGTCATTTTTTTCAAATCCTCAAAAATGATGAAAAACGGCGCGCTATAGTATGCCGTACGATATGGGCTACAGCCCATGGTCCAAAATGATGAGAAACGAGGCTAACTTTTTTTTCCAAAATTTCAAAAACATGGGCTATAACCCATCGTTTTTGTCATTTCGTCATTTTTTTCAAATCCTCAAAAATGATGAAAAACGACGCGCTATAGTATGCCGTACGATATGGGCTACAGCCCATGGTCCAAAATGATGAGAAACGAGGCTAACTTTTTTTTCCAAAATTTCAAAAACATGGGCTATAACCCATCGTTTTTGTCATTTCGTCATTTTTTTCAAATCCTCAAAAATGATGAAAAACGGCGCGCTATAGTATGCCGTACGATATGGGCTATAGCCCATGGTCCAAAATGATGAGAAACGAGGCTAACTTTTTTATTCAAAATTTCAAAAAACATGGGCTATAACCCATCGTTTTTGTCATTTTGTCATTTTTTTCAAATCCTCAAAAATGTTGAAAAACGGCGCGCTATAGTATGCCGTACGATATGGGCTATAGCCCATGGTCCAAAATGATGAGAAACGAGGATAACTTTTTTTTCCAAAATTTCAAAAAACATGGGCTATAACCCATCGTTTTTGTCATTTCGTCATTTTTTTCAAATCCTCAAAAATGATGAAAAACGGCGCGCTATAGTATGCCGTACGATATGGGCTATAGCCAATGGTCCAAAATGATGAGAAACGAGGCTAACTTTTTTATTCAAAATTTCAAAAAACATGGGCTATAACCCATCGTTTTTGTCATTTTGTCATTTTTTTCAAATCCTCAAAAATGTTGAAAAACGGCGCGCTATACTATGCCGTACGATATGGGCTATAGCCCATGGTCCAAAATGATGAGAAACGAGGCTAACTTTTTTTTCCAAAATTTCAAAAAACATGGGCTATAACCCATCGTTTTTGTCATTTCGTCATTTTTTTCAAATCCTCAAAAATGACGAAAAACGACGCGCTATAGTATGCCGTACGATATGGGCTACAGCCCATGGTCCAAAATGATGAGAAACGAGGCTAACTTTTTTTTCCAAAATTTCAAAAACATGGGCTATAACCCATCGTTTTTGTCATTTCGTCATTTTTTTCAAATCCTCAAAAATGATGAAAAACGGCGCGCTATAGTATGCCGTACGATATGGGCTATAGCCCATGGTCCAAAATGATGAGAAACGAGGCTAACTTTTTTTTTCAAAATTTCAAAAACATGGGCTATAACCCATCGTTTTTGTCATTTCGTCATTTTTTTCAAATCCTCAAAAATGATGAAAAACGGCGCGCTATAGTATGCCGTACGATATGGGCTATAGCCCATGGTCCAAAATGATGAGAAACGAGGCTAACTTTTTTATTCAAAATTTCAAAAAACATGGGCTATAACCCATCGTTTTTGTCATTTTGTCATTTTTTTCAAATCCTCAAAAATGTTGAAAAACGGCGCGCTATAGTATGCCGTACGATATGGGCTATAGCCCATGGTCCAAAATGATGAGAAACGAGGCTAACTTTTTTTCCCAAAATTTCAAAAAACATGGGCTATAACCCATCGTTTTTGTCATTTCGTCATTTTTTTCAAATCGTCAAAAATGATGAAAAACGGCGCGCTATAGTATGCCGTACGATATGGGCTATAGCCCATGGTCCAAAATGATGAGAAACGAGGCTAACTTTTTTATTCAAAATTTCAAAAAACATGGGCTATAACCCATCGTTTTTGTCATTTTGTCATTTTTTTCAAATCCTCAAAAATGTTGAAAAACGGCGCGCTATAGTATGCCGTACGATATGGGCTACAGCCCATGGTCCAAAATGATGAGAAACGAGGCTAACTTTTTTTTTCAAAATTTCAAAAACATGGGCTATAACCCATCGTTTTTGTCATTTCGTCATTTTTTTCAAATCCTCAAAAATGATGAAAAACGGCGCGCTATAGTATGCCGTACGATATGGGCTATAGCCCATGGTCCAAAATGATGAGAAACGAGGCTAACTTTTTTTTTCAAAATTTCAAAAAACATGGGCTATAACCCATCGTTTTTGTCATTTCGTCATTTTTTTCAAATCCTCAAAAATGATGAAAAACGGCGCGCTATAGTATGCCGTACGATATGGGCTACAGCCCATGGTCCAAAATGATGAGAAACGAGGCTAACTTTTTTTTCCAAAATTTCAAAAACATGGGCTATAACCCATCGTTTTTGTCATTTCGTCATTTTTTTCAAATCCTCAAAAATGATGAAAAACGACGCGCTATAGTATGCCGTACGATATGGGCTACAGCCCATGGTCCAAAATGATGAGAAACGAGGCTAACTTTTTTTTCCAAAATTTCAAAAACATGGGCTATAACCCATCGTTTTTGTCATTTCGTCATTTTTTTCAAATCCTCAAAAATGATGAAAAACGGCGCGCTATAGTATGCCGTACGATATGGGCTATAGCCCATGGTCCAAAATGATGAGAAACGAGGCTAACTTTTTTATTCAAAATTTCAAAAAACATGGGCTATAACCCATCGTTTTTGTCATTTTGTCATTTTTTACAAATCCTCAAAAATGTTGAAAAACGGCGCGCTATAGTATGCCGTACGATATGGGCTATAGCCCATGGTCCAAAATGATGAGAAACGAGGATAACTTTTTTTTCCAAAATTTCAAAAAACATGGGCTATAACCCATCGTTTTTGTCATTTTGTCATTTTTTTCAAATCCTCAAAAATGTTGAAAAACGGCGCGCTATAGTATGCCGTACGATATGGGCTACAGCCCATGGTCCAAAATGATGAGAAACGAGGCTAACTTTTTTTTTCAAAATTTCAAAAACATGGGCTATAACCCATCGTTTTTGTCATTTCGTCATTTTTTTCAAATCCTCAAAAATGATGAAAAACGGCGCGCTATAGTATGCCGTACGATATGGGCTATAGCCCATGGTCCAAAATGATGAGAAACGAGGCTAACTTTTTTATTCAAAATTTCAAAAAACATGGGCTATAACCCATCGTTTTTGTCATTTTGTCATTTTTTTCAAATCCTCAAAAATGTTGAAAAACGGCGCGCTATAGTATGCCGTACGATATGGGCTACAGCCCATGGTCCAAAATGATGAGAAACGAGGCTAACTTTTTTTTTCAAAATTTCAAAAACATGGGCTATAACCCATCGTTTTTGTCATTTCGTCATTTTTTTCAAATCCTCAAAAATGATGAAAAACGGCGCGCTATAGTATGCCGTACGATATGGGCTATAGCCCATGGTCCAAAATGATGAGAAACGAGGCTAACTTTTTTTTTCAAAATTTCAAAAAACATGGGCTATAACCCATCGTTTTTGTCATTTCGTCATTTTTTTCAAATCCTCAAAAATGATGAAAAACGGCGCGCTATAGTATGCCGTACGATATGGGCTACAGCCCATGGTCCAAAATGATGAGAAACGAGGCTAACTTTTTTTTCCAAAATTTCAAAAACATGGGCTATAACCCATCGTTTTTGTCATTTCGTCATTTTTTTCAAATCCTCAAAAATGATGAAAAACGACGCGCTATAGTATGCCGTACGATATGGGCTACAGCCCATGGTCCAAAATGATGAGAAACGAGGCTAACTTTTTTTTCCAAAATTTCAAAAACATGGGCTATAACCCATCGTTTTTGTCATTTCGTCATTTTTTTCAAATCCTCAAAAATGATGAAAAACGGCGCGCTATAGTATGCCGTACGATATGGGCTATAGCCCATGGTCCAAAATGATGAGAAACGAGGCTAACTTTTTTATTCAAAATTTCAAAAAACATGGGCTATAACCCATCGTTTTTGTCATTTTGTCATTTTTTACAAATCCTCAAAAATGTTGAAAAACGGCGCGCTATAGTATGCCGTACGATATGGGCTATAGCCCATGGTCCAAAATGATGAGAAACGAGGATAACTTTTTTTTCCAAAATTTCAAAAAACATGGGCTATAACCCATCGTTTTTGTCATTTCGTCATTTTTTTCAAATCCTCAAAAATGATGAAAAACGGCGCGCTATAGTATGCCGTACGATATGGGCTATAGCCAATGGTCCAAAATGATGAGAAACGAGGCTAACTTTTTTATTCAAAATTTCAAAAAACATGGGCTATAACCCATCGTTTTTGTCATTTTGTCATTTTTTTCAAATCCTCAAAAATGTTGAAAAACGGCGCGCTATACTATGCCGTACGATATGGGCTATAGCCCATGGTCCAAAATGATGAGAAACGAGGCTAACTTTTTTTTCCAAAATTTCAAAAAACATGGGCTATAACCCATCGTTTTTGTCATTTCGTCATTTTTTTCAAATCGTCAAAAATGATGAAAAACGGCGCGCTATAGTATGCCGTACGATATGGGCTATAGCCCATGGTCCAAAATGATGAGAAACGAGGCTAACTTTTTTATTCAAAATTTCAAAAAACATGGGCTATAACCCATCGTTTTTGTCATTTTGTCATTTTTTTCAAATCCTCAAAAATGTTGAAAAACGGCGCGCTATAGTATGCCGTACGATATGGGCTATAGCCCATGGTCCAAAATGATGAGAAACGAGGCTAACTTTTTTTTCCAAAATTTCAAAAAACATGGGCTATAACCCATCGTTTTTGTCATTTCGTCATTTTTTTCAAATCATCAAAAATGATGAAAAACGGCGCGCTATAGTATGCCGTACGATATGGGCTACAGCCCATGGTCCAAAATGATGAGAAACGAGGCTAACTTTTTTATTCAAAATTTCAAAAAACATGGGCTATAACCCATCGTTTTTGTCATTTCGTCATTTTTTTCAAATCCTCAAAAATGATGAAAAACGGCGCGCTATAGTATGCCGTACGATATGGGCTACAGCCCATGGTCCAAAATGATGAGAAACGAGGCTAACTTTTTTTTCCAAATTTTCAAAAACATGGGCTATAACCCATCGTTTTTGTCATTTTGTCATTTTTTTCAAATCCTCAAAAATGATGAAAAACGGCGCGCTATAGTATGCCGTACGATATGGGCTATAGCCCATGGTCCAAAATGATGAGAAACGAGGATAACTTTTTTTTTCAAAATTTCAAAAACATGGGCTATAACCCATCGTTTTTGTCATTTCGTAATTTTTTTCAAATCCTCAAAAATGATGAAAAACGGCGCGCTATAGTATGCCGTACGATATGGGCTATAGCCCATGGTCCAAAATGATGAGAAACGAGGCTAACTTTTTTTTCCAAAATTTCAAAAACATGGGCTTTAACCCATCGTTTTTGTCATTTCGTCATTTTTTTCAAATCCTCAAAAATGATGAAAAAAGGCGCGCTATAGTATGCCGTACGATATGGGCTATAGCCCATGGTCCAAAATGATGAGAAACGAGGCTAACTTTTTTTTTCAAAATTTCAAAAACATGGGCTATAACCCATCGTTTTTGTCATTTCGTCATTTTTTTCAAATCCTCAAAAATGATGAAAAACGGCGCGCTATAGTATGCCGTACGATATGGGCTATAGCCCATGGTCCAAAATGATGAGAAACGAGGCTAACTTTTTTATTCAAAATTTCAAAAAACATGGGCTATAACCCATCGTTTTTGTCATTTTGTCATTTTTTTCAAATCCTCAAAAATGTTGAAAAACGGCGCGCTATAGTATGCCGTACGATATGGGCTATAGCCCATGGTCCAAAATGATGAGAAACGAGGCTAACTTTTTTTTCCAAAATTTCAAAAACATGGGCTATAACCCATCGTTTTTGTCATTTCGTCATTTTTTTCAAATCCTCAAAAATGATGAAAAAAGGCGCGCTATAGTATGCCGTACGATATGGGCTATAGCCCATGGTCCAAAATGATGAGAAACGAGGCTAACTTTTTTTTTCAAAATTTCAAAAACATGGGCTATAACCCATCGTTTTTGTCATTTCGTAATTTTTTTCAAATCCTCAAAAATGATGAAAAACGGCGCGCTATAGTATGCCGTACGATATGGGCTATAGCCCATGGTCCAAAATGATGAGAAACGAGGCTAACTTTTTTTTCCAAAATTTCAAAAACATGGGCTATAACCCATCGTTTTTGTCATTTCGTAATTTTTTTCAAATCCTCAAAAATGATGAAAAACGGCGCGCTATAGTATGCCGTACGATATGGGCTATAGCCCATGGTCCAAAATGATGAGAAACGAGGCTAACTTTTTTTTCCAAAATTTCAAAAACATGGGCTATAACCCATCGTTTTTGTCATTTCGTCATTTTTTTCAAATCCTCAAAAATGATGAAAAAAGGCGCGCTATAGTATGCCGTACGATATGGGCTATAGCCCATGGTCCAAAATGATGAGAAACGAGGCTAACTTTTTTTTTCAAAATTTCAAAAACATGGGCTATAACCCATCGTTTTTGTCATTTCGTCATTTTTTTCAAATCCTCAAAAATGATGAAAAACGGCGCGCTATAGTATGCCGTACGATATGGGCTATAGCCCATGGTCCAAAATGATGAGAAACGAGGCTAACTTTTTTATTCAAAATTTCAAAAAACATGGGCTATAACCCATCGTTTTTGTCATTTTGTCATTTTTTTCAAATCCTCAAAAATGTTGAAAAACGGCGCGCTATAGTATGCCGTACGATATGGGCTATAGCCCATGGTCCAAAATGATGAGAAACGAGGCTAACTTTTTTTTCCAAAATTTCAAAAAACATGGGCTATAACCCATCGTTTTTGTCATTTCGTCATTTTTTTCAAATCGTCAAAAATGATGAAAAACGGCGCGCTATAGTATGCCGTACGATATGGGCTACAGCCCATGGTCCAAAATGATGAGAAACGAGGCTAACTTTTTTTTTCAAAATTTCAAAAACATGGGCTATAACCCATCGTTTTTGTCATTTCGTAATTTTTTTCAAATCCTCAAAAATGATGAAAAACGGCGCGCTATAGTATGCCGTACGATATGGGCTATAGCCCATGGTCCAAAATGATGAGAAACGAGGCTAACTTTTTTATTCAAAATTTCAAAAAAAAAGGGCTATAACCCATCGTTTTTGTCATTTCGTCATTTTTTTAAAATCCTCAAAAATGATGAAAAACGGCGCGCTATAGTATGCCGTACGATATGGGCTACAGCCCATGGTCCAAAATGATGAGAAACGAGGCTAACTTTTTTTTCCAAAATTTCAAAAACATGGGCTATAACCCATCGTTTTTGTCATTTCGTCATTTTTTTCAAATCGTCAAAAATGATGAAAAACGGCGCGCTATAGTATGCCGTACGATATGGGCTACAGCCCATGGTCCAAAATGATGAGAAACGAGGCTAACTTTTTTATTCAAAATTTCAAAAAACATGGGCTATAACCCATCGTTTTTGTCATTTCGTATTTTTTTTCAAATCCTCAAAAATGATGATAAACGGCGCGCTATAGTATGCCGTACGATATGGGCTACAGCCCATGGTCCAAAATGATGAGAAACGAGGCTACCTTTTTTTTCCAAAATTTCAAAAACATGGGCTATAAGCCATCGTTTTTGTCATTTTGTCATTTTTTTCAAATCCTCAAAAATGTTGAAAAACGGCGCGCTATAGTATGCCATACGATATGGGCTATAGCCCATGGTCCAAAATGATGAGAAACGAGGCTAACTTTTTTTTCCAAAATTTCAAAAAACATGGGCTATAACCCATCGTTTTTGTCATTTCGTCATTTTTTTCAAATCGTCAAAAATGATGAAAAACGGCGCGCTATAGTATGCCGTACGATATGGGCTACAGCCCATGGTCCAAAATGATGAGAAACGAGGCTAACTTTTTTTTTCAAAATTTCAAAAACATGGGCTATAACCCATCGTTTTTGTCATTTCGTAATTTTTTTCAAATCCTCAAAAATGATGAAAAACGGCGCGCTATAGTATGCCGTACGATATGGGCTATAGCCCATGGTCCAAAATGATGAGAAACGAGGCTAACTTTTTTATCCAAAATTTCAAAAAACATGGGCTATAACCCATCGTTTTTGTCATTTCGTCATTTTTTTCAAATCCTCAAAAATGATGAAAAACGGCGCGCTATAGTATGCCGTACGATATGGGCTACAGCCCATGGTCCAAAATGATGAGAAACGAGGCTAACTTTTTTTTCCAAAATTTCAAAAACATGGGCTATAACCCATCGTTTTTGTCATTTTGTCATTTTTTTCAAATCCTCAAAAATGATGAAAAACGGCGCGCTATAGCAGAGGCGGAAAGTTCTTATAACGGCAGGGGGTTCAAGCAGCCACGCCCCCCCCCCCCCCCCCCCAGCGGTGGAAAAAAAAGAGAGTTTTGTTTTTTCGAACAAAAGCCACCTTATTAGCATTTGAATGCGGCATGCGCGGCGGCCCAACACCTATCTTGTAGTTGTAACCCCTCGTAAAGGTATGTGAGTACGTGCATGACAACATGACCACTGGGGAGGGGAAATTTCAGTGGACAGTCAGTGGGTGCATAATTTACTGCAGTGCATATAGATATATTTTGCCAAAATGCAGTGGGTTCAGTCGCGCCTTTGCCAAAATGCCAGGGGGTTCAATCGCGCCTCTGAACCCACGGAGTTTCCGCCACTGAGCTATAGTATGCCGTACGATATGGGCTATAGCCCATGGTCCAAAATGATGAGAAACGAGGCTAACTTTTTTTTTCAAAATTTCAAAAACATGGGCTATAACCCATCGTTTTTGTCATTTCGTAATTTTTTTCAAATCCTCAAAAATGATGAAAAACGGCGCGCTATAGTATGCCGTACGATATGGGCTATAGCCCATGGTCCAAAATGATGAGAAACGAGGCTAACTTTTTTTTCCAAAATTTCAAAAACATGGGCTATAACCCATCGTTTTTGTCATTTCGTCATTTTTTTCAAATCCTCAAAAATGATGAAAAACGGCGCGCTATAGTATGCCGTACGATATGGGCTATAGCCCATGGTCCAAAATGATGAGAAACGAGGCTAACTTTTTTTTTTTTAATTTCAAAAACATGGGCTATAACCCATCGTTTTTGTCATTTCGTCATTTTTTTCAAATCCTCAAAAATGATGAAAAACGGCGCGCTATAGTATGCCGTACGATATGGGCTATAGCCCATGGTCCAAAATGATGAGAAACGAGGCTAACTTTTTTATTCAAAATTTCAAAAAACATGGGCTATAACCCATCGTTTTTGTCATTTTGTAATTTTTTTCAAATCCTCAAAAATGTTGAAAAACGGCGCGCTATAGTATGCCGTACGATATGGGCTATAGCCCATGGTCCAAAATGATGAGAAACGAGGCTAACTTTTTTTTCCAAAATTTCAAAAAACATGGGCTATAACCCATCGTTTTTGTCATTTCGTCATTTTTTTCAAATCGTCAAAAATGATGAAAAACGGCGCGCTATAGTATGCCGTACGATATGGGCTATAGCCCATGGTCCAAAATGATGAGAAACGAGGCTAACTTTTTTATTCAAAATTTCAAAAAACATGGGCTATAACCCATCGTTTTTGTCATTTTGTCATTTTTTTCAAATCCTCAAAAATGTTGAAAAACGGCGCGCTATAGTATGCCGTACGATATGGGCTATAGCCCATGGTCCAAAATGATGAGAAACGAGGCTAACTTTTTTTTCCAAAATTTCAAAAAACATGGGCTATAACCCATCGTTTTTGTCATTTCGTCATTTTTTTCAAATCGTCAAAAATGATGAAAAACGGCGCGCTATAGTATGCCATACGATATGGGCTACAGCCCATGGTCCAAAATGATGAGAAACGAGGCTAACTTTTTTATTCAAAATTTCAAAAAACATTGGCTATAACCCATCGTTTTTGTCATTTCGTCATTTTTTTCAAATCCTCAAAAATGATGAAAAACGGCGCGCTATAGTATGCCGTACGATATGGGCTACAGCCCATGGTCCAAAATGATGAGAAACGAGGCTAACTTTTTTATTCAAAATTTCAAAAAACATGGGCTATAACCCATCGTTTTTGTCATTTCGTCATTTTTTTCAAATCCTCAAAAATGATGAAAAACGGCGCGCTATAGTATGCCGTACGATATGGGCTACAGCCCATGGTCCAAAATGATGAGAAACGAGGCTAACTTTTTTTTCCAAAATTTCAAAAACATGGGGTATAACCCATCGTTTTTGTCATTTCGTCATTTTTTTCAAATCCTCAAAAATGATGAAAAACGGCGCGCTATAGTATGCCGTACGATATGGGCTATAGCCCATGGTCCAAAATGATGAGAAACGAGGCTAACTTTTTTTTTCAAAATTTCAAAAAACATGGGCTATAACCCATCGTTTTTGTCATTTCGTCATTTTTTTCAAATCCTCAAAAATTATGAAAAACGGCGCGCTATAGTATGCCGTACGATATGGGCTATAGCCCATGGTCCAAAATGATGAGAAACGAGGCTAACTTTTTTTTTCAAAATTTCAAAAAACATGGGCTATAACCCATCGTTTTTGTCATTTCGTAATTTTTTTCAAATCCTCAAAAATGATGAAAAACGGAGCGCTATAGTATGCCGTACGATATGGGCTACAGCCCATGGTCCAAAATGATGAGAAACGAGGCTAACTTTTTTTTCCAAAATTTCAAAAACATGGGCTATAACCCATCGTTTTTGTCATTTCGTAATTTTTTTCAAATCCTCAAAAATGATGAAAAACGGAGCGCTATAGTATGCCGTACGATATGGGCTACAGCCCATGGTCCAAAATGATGAGAAACGAGGCTAACTTTTTTTTCCAAAATTTCAAAAACATGGGCTATAACCCATCGTTTTTGTCATTTCGTCATTTTTTTCAAATCCTCAAAAATGATGAAAAACGGCGCGCTATAGTATGCCGTACGATATGGGCTATAGCCCATGGTCCAAAATGATGAGAAACGAGGCTAACTTTTTTTTTCAAAATTTCAAAAACATGGGATATAACCCATCGTTTTTGTCATTTCGTCATTTTTTTTTAATCCTCAAAAATGATGAAAAACGGCGCGCTATAGTATGCCGTACGATATGGGCTATAGCCCATGGTCCAAAATGATGAGAAACGAGGCTAACCTTTTTTTCCAAAATTTCAAAAAACATGGGCTATAACCCATCGTTTTTGTCATTTCGTCATTTTTTTCAAATCGTCAAAAATGATGAAAAACGGCGCGCTATAGTATGCCGTACGATATGGGCTACAGCCCATGGTCCAAAATGATGAGAAACGAGGCTAACTTTTTTATTCAAAATTTCAAAAAACATTGGCTATAACCCATCGTTTTTGTCATTTCGTCATTTTTTTCAAATCCTCAAAAATGATGAAAAACGGCGCGCTATAGTATGCCGTACGATATGGGCTACAGCCCATGGTCCAAAATGATGAGAAACGAGGCTAACTTTTTTTTTCAAAATTTCAAAAACATGGGCTATAACCCATCGTTTTTGTCATTTCGTAATTTTTTTCAAATCCTCAAAAATGATGAAAAACGGCGCGCTATAGTATGCCGTACGATATGGGCTATAGCCCATGGTCCAAAATGATGAGAAACGAGGCTAACTTTTTTTTTCAAAATTTCAAAAAACATGGGCTATAACCCATCGTTTTTGTCATTTTGTCATTTTTTTCAAATCCTCAAAAATGATGAAAAACGGCGCGCTATAGTATGCCGTACGATATGGGCTATAGCCCATGGTCCAAAATGATGAGAAACGAGGATAACTTTTTTTTCCAAAATTTCAAAAACATGGGCTATAACCCATCGTTTTTGTCATTTCGTCATTTTTTTCAAATCCTCAAAAATGATGAAAAACGGCGCGCTATAGTATGCCGTACGATATGGGCTACAGCCCATGGTCCAAAATGATGAGAAACAAGGCTAACTTTTTTTTTTTTAATTTCAAAAACATGGGCTATAACCCATCGTTTTTGTCATTTCGTCATTTTTTTCAAATCCTCAAAAATGATGAAAAACGGCGCGCTATAGTATGCCGTACGATATGGGCTATAGCCCATGGTCCAAAATGATGAGAAACGAGGCTAACTTTTTTATTCAAAATTTCAAAAAACATGGGCTATAACCCATCGTTTTTGTCATTTTGTCATTTTTTTCAAATCCTCAAAAATGTTGAAAAACGGCACGCTATAGTATGCCGTACGATATGGGCTATAGCCCATGGTCCAAAATGATGAGAAACGAGGCTAACTTTTTTTTCCAAAATTTCAAAAAACATGGGCTATAACCCATCGTTTTTGTCATTTCGTCATTTTTTTCAAATCGTCAAAAATGATGAAAAACGGCGCGCTATAGTATGCCGTACGATATGGGCTACAGCCCATGGTCCAAAATGATGAGAAACGAGGCTAACTTTTTTTTTCAAAATTTCAAAAACATGGGCTATAACCCATCGTTTTTGTCATTTCGTAATTTTTTTCAAATCCTCAAAAATGATGAAAAACGGCGCGCTATAGTATGCCGTACGATATGGGCTATAGCCCATGGTCCAAAATGATGAGAAACGAGGATAACTTTTTTTTTCAAAATTTCAAAAAACATGGGCTATAACCCATCGTTTTTGTCATTTCGTCATTTTTTTCAAATCCTCAAAAATGATGAAAAACGGCGCGCTATAGTATGCCGTACGATATGGGCTATAGCCCATGGTCCAAAATGATGAGAAACGAGGATAACTTTTTTTTCCAAAATTTCAAAAACATGGGCTATAACCCATCGTTTTTGTCATTTCGTCATTTTTTTCAAATCCTCAAAAATGTTGAAAAACGGCACGCTATAGTATGCCGTACGATATGGGCTATAGCCCATGGTCCAAAATGATGAGAAACGAGGCTAACTTTTTTTTCCAAAATTTCAAAAAACATGGGCTATAACCCATCGTTTTTGTCATTTCGTCATTTTTTTCAAATCGTCAAAAATGATGAAAAACGGCGCGCTATAGTATGCCGTACGATATGGGCTACAGCCCATGGTCCAAAATGATGAGAAACGAGGCTAACTTTTTTTTTCAAAATTTCAAAAACATGGGCTATAACCCATCGTTTTTGTCATTTCGTAATTTTTTTCAAATCCTCAAAAATGATGAAAAACGGCGCGCTATAGTATGCCGTACGATATGGGCTATAGCCCATGGTCCAAAATGATGAGAAACGAGGATAACTTTTTTTTTCAAAATTTCAAAAAACATGGGCTATAACCCATCGTTTTTGTCATTTCGTCATTTTTTTCAAATCCTCAAAAATGATGAAAAACGGCGCGCTATAGTATGCCGTACGATATGGGCTATAGCCCATGGTCCAAAATGATGAGAAACGAGGATAACTTTTTTTTCCAAAATTTCAAAAACATGGGCTATAACCCATCGTTTTTGTCATTTCGTCATTTTTTTCAAATCCTCAAAAATGATGAAAAACGGCGCGCTATAGTATGCCGTACGATATGGGCTACAGCCCATGGTCCAAAATGATGAGAAACAAGGCTAACTTTTTTTTTTTAAATTTCAAAAACATGGGCTATAACCCATCGTTTTTGTCATTTCGTCATTTTTTTCAAATCCTCAAAAATGATGAAAAACGGCGCGCTATAGTATGCCGTACGATATGGGCTATAGCCCATGGTCCAAAATGATGAGAAACGAGGCTAACTTTTTTTTTCAAAATTTCAAAAAACATGGGCTATAACCCATCGTTTTTGTCATTTTGTCATTTTTTTCAAATCCTCAAAAATGTTGAAAAACGGCACGCTATAGTATGCCGTACGATATGGGCTATAGCCCATGGTCCAAAATGATGAGAAACGAGGCTAACTTTTTTTTCCAAAATTTCAAAAAACATGGGCTATAACCCATCGTTTTTGTCATTTCGTCATTTTTTTCAAATCGTCAAAAATGATGAAAAACGGCGCGCTATAGTATGCCGTACGATATGGGCTACAGCCCATGGTCCAAAATGATGAGAAACGAGGCTAACTTTTTTTTTCAAAATTTCAAAAACATGGGCTATAACCCATCGTTTTTGTCATTTCGTAATTTTTTTCAAATCCTCAAAAATGATGAAAAACGGCGCGCTATAGTATGCCGTACGATATGGGCTATAGCCCATGGTCCAAAATGATGAGAAACGAGGCTAACTTTTTTTTTCAAAATTTCAAAAAACATGGGCTATAACCCATCGTTTTTGTCATTTCGTCATTTTTTTCAAATCCTCAAAAATGATGAAAAACGGCGCGCTATAGTATGCCGTACGATATGGGCTATAGCCCATGGTCCAAAATGATGAGAAACGAGGCTAACTTTTTTTTTTCAAAATTTAAAAAAACATGGGCTATAACCCATCGTTTTTGTCATTTCGTCATTTTTTTCAAATCCTCAAAAATGATGAAAAACGGCGCGCTATAGTATGCCGTACGATATGGGCTACAGCCCATGGTCCAAAATGATGAGAAACGAGGCTAACTTTTTTTTTCAAAATTTCAAAAACATGGGCTATAACCCATCGTTTTTGTCATTTCGTCATTTTTTTCAAATCCTCAAAAATGATGAAAAACGGCGCGCTATAGTATGCCGTACGATATGGGCTATAGCCCATGGTCCAAAATGATGAGAAACGAGGCTAACTTTTTTTTTCAAAATTTCAAAAAACATGGGCTATAACCCATCGTTTTTCATTTTTTTTAAATCCTCAAAAATGATGAAAAACGGCGCGCTATAGTATGCCGTACGATATGGGCTACAGCCCATGGTCCAAAATGATGAGAAACGAGGCTAACTTTTTTTTCCAAAATTTCAAAAAACATGGGCTATAACCCATCGTTTTTGTCATTTCGTCATTTTTTTCAAATCCTCAAAAATGATGAAAAACGGCGCGCTATAGTATGCCGTACGATATGGGCTACAGCCCATGGTCCAAAATGATGAGAAACGAGGCTAACTTTTTTTTTCAAAATTTCAAAAAACATGGGCTATAACCCATCGTTTTTCATTTTTTTTAAATCCTCAAAAATGATGAAAAACGGCGCGCTATAGTATGCCGTACGATATGGGCTACAGCCCATGGTCAAAAATGATGAGAAACGAGGCTAACTTTTTTTTCCAAAATTTCAAAAAACATGGGCTATAACCCATCGTTTTTGTCATTTCGTCATTTTTTTCAAATCCTCAAAAATGATGAAAAACGGCGCGCTATAGTATGCCGTACGATATGGGCTACAGCCCATGGTCCAAAATGATGAGAAACGAGGCAAACTTTTTTTTTCAAAATTTCAAAAACATGGGCTATAACCCATCGTTTTTGTCATTTCGTAATTTTTTTCAAATCCTCAAAAATGATGAAAAACGGCGCGCTATAGTATGCCGTACGATATGGGCTATAGCCCATGGTCCAAAATGATGAGAAACGAGGCTAACTTTTTTTTTCAAAATTTCAAAAAACATGGGCTATAACCCATCGTTTTTGTCATTTCGTCATTTTTTTCAAATCCTCAAAAATGATGAAAAACGGCGCGCTATAGTATGCCGTACGATATGGGCTATAGCCCATGGTCCAAAATGATGAGAAACGAGGATAACTTTTTTTTCCAAAATTTCAAAAACATGGGCTATAACCCATCGTTTTTGTCATTTTGTCATTTTTTTCAAATCCTCAAAAATGATGAAAAACGGCGCGCTATAGTATGCCGTACGATATGGGCTACAGCCCATGGTCCAAAATGATGAGAAACAAGGCTAACTTTTTTTTTTTTTTTTCAAAAACATGGGCTATAACCCATCGTTTTTGTCATTTCGTCATTTTTTTCAAATCCTCAAAAATGATGAAAAACGGCGCGCTATAGTATGCCGTACGATATGGGCTATAGCCCATGGTCCAAAATGATGAGAAACGAGGCTAACTTTTTTTTCCAAAATTTCAAAAACATGGGCTATAACCCATCGTTTTTGTCATTTCGTCATTTTTTTCAAATCCTCAAAAATGATGAAAAACGGCGCGCTATAGTATGCCGTACGATATGGGCTACAGCCCATGGTCCAAAATGATGAGAAACGAGGCTAACTTTTTTTTTCAAATTTTCAAAAACATGGGCTATAACCCATCGTTTTTGTCATTTCGTCATTTTTTTCAAATCCTCAAAAATGATGAAAAACGGCGCGCTATAGTATGCCGTACGATATGGGCTATAGCCCATGGTCCAAAATGATGAGAAACGAGGCTAACTTTTTTTTTCAAAATTTCAAAAAACATGGGCTATAACCCATCGTTTTTCATTTTTTTTAAATCCTCAAAAATGATGAAAAACGGCGCGCTATAGTATGCCGTACGATATGGGCTACAGCCCATGGTCCAAAATGATGAGAAACGAGGCTAACTTTTTTTTCCAAAATTTCAAAAAACATGGGCTATAACCCATCGTTTTTGTCATTTTGTCATTTTTTTCAAATCGTCAAAAATGATGAAAAACGGCGCGCTATAGTATGCCGTACGATATGGGCTATAGCCCATGGTCCAAAATGATGAGAAACGAGGATAACTTTTTTTTCCAAAATTTCAAAAACATGGGCTATAACCCATCGTTTTTGTCATTTTGTCATTTTTTTCAAATCCTCAAAAATGATGAAAAACGGCGCGCTATAGTATGCCGTACGATATGGGCTACAGCCCATGGTCCAAAATGATGAGAAACAAGGCTAACTTTTTTTTTTTTTTTTCAAAAACATGGGCTATAACCCATCGTTTTTGTCATTTCGTCATTTTTTTCAAATCCTCAAAAATGATGAAAAACGGCGCGCTATAGTATGCCGTACGATATGGGCTATAGCCCATGGTCCAAAATGATGAGAAACGAGGCTAACTTTTTTTTCCAAAATTTCAAAAACATGGGCTATAACCCATCGTTTTTGTCATTTCGTCATTTTTTTCAAATCCTCAAAAATGATGAAAAACGGCGCGCTATAGTATGCCGTACGATATGGGCTACAGCCCATGGTCCAAAATGATGAGAAACGAGGCTAACTTTTTTTTTCAAATTTTCAAAAACATGGGCTATAACCCATCGTTTTTGTCATTTCGTCATTTTTTTCAAATCCTCAAAAATGATGAAAAACGGCGCGCTATAGTATGCCGTACGATATGGGCTATAGCCCATGGTCCAAAATGATGAGAAACGAGGCTAACTTTTTTTTTCAAAATTTCAAAAAACATGGGCTATAACCCATCGTTTTTCATTTTTTTTAAATCCTCAAAAATGATGAAAAACGGCGCGCTATAGTATGCCGTACGATATGGGCTACAGCCCATGGTCCAAAATGATGAGAAACGAGGCTAACTTTTTTTTCCAAAATTTCAAAAAACATGGGCTATAACCCATCGTTTTTGTCATTTTGTCATTTTTTTCAAATCGTCAAAAATGATGAAAAACGGCGCGCTATAGTATGCCGTACGATATGGGCTACAGCCCATGGTCCAAAATGATGAGAAACGAGGCTAACTTTTTTTTTCAAAATTTCAAAAACATGGGCTATAACCCATCGTTTTTGTCATTTCGTAATTTTTTTCAAATCCTCAAAAATGATGAAAAACGGCGCGCTATAGTATGCCGTACGATATGGGCTATAGCCCATGGTCCAAAATGATGAGAAACGAGGATAACTTTTTTTTCCAAAATTTCAAAAACATGGGCTATAACCCATCGTTTTTGTCATTTCGTCATTTTTTTCAAATCCTCAAAAATGATGAAAAACGGCGCGCTATAGTATGCCGTACGATATGGGCTACAGCCCATGGTCCAAAATGATGAGAAACGAGGCTAACTTTTTTTTTCAAAATTTCAAAAACATGGGCTATAACCCATCGTTTTTGTCATTTCGTCATTTTTTTCAAATCCTCAAAAATGATGAAAAACGGCGCGCTATAGTATGCCGTACGATATGGGCTATAGCCCATGGTCCAAAATGATGAGAAACGAGGCTAACTTTTTTTTTCAAAATTTCAAAAACATGGGCTATAACCCATCGTTTTTGTCATTTCGTCTTTTTTTTCAAATCCTCAAAAATGATGAAAAACGGCGCGCTATAGTATGCCGTACGATATGGGCTACAGCCCATGGTCCAAAATGATGAGAAACGAGGCTAACTTTTTTTTTCAAATTTTCAAAAACATGGGCTATAACCCATCGTTTTTGTCATTTTGTCATTTTTTTCAAATCCTCAAAAATGATGAAAAACGGCGCGCTATAGTATGCCGTACGATATGGGCTATAGCCCATGGTCCAAAATGATGAGAAACGAGGCTAACTTTTTTTTTCAAAATTTCAAAAACATGGGCTATAACCCATCGTTTTTGTCATTTCGTCATTTTTTTCAAATCCTCAAAAATGATGAAAAACGGCGCGCTATAGTATGCCGTACGATATGGGCTATAGCCCATGGTCCAAAATGATGAGAAACGAGGCTAACTTTTTTTTTCAAAATTTCAAAAAACATGGGCTATAACCCATCGTTTTTCATTTTTTTTAAATCCTCAAAAATGATGAAAAACGGCGCGCTATAGTATGCCGTACGATATGGGCTACAGCCCATGGTCCAAAATGATGAGAAACGAGGCTAACTTTTTTTTTCAAAATTTCAAAAAACATGGGCTATAACCCATCGTTTTTGTCATTTCGTCATTTTTTTCAAATCCTCAAAAATGATGAAAAACGGCGCGCTATAGTATGCCGTACGATATGGGCTACAGCCCATGGTCCAAAATGATGAGAAACGAGGCTAACTTTTTTTTCCAAAATTTCAAAAACATGGGCTATAACCCATCGTTTTTGTCATTTCGTAATTTTTTTCAAATCCTCAAAAATGATGAAAAACGGCGCGCTATAGTATGCCGTACGATATGGGCTATAGCCCATGGTCCAAAATGATGAGAAACGAGGCTAACTTTTTTTTTCAAAATTTCAAAAACATGGGCTATAACCCATCGTTTTTGTCATTTCGTCATTTTTTTCAAATCCTCAAAAATGATGAAAAACGGCGCGCTATATACGATATGTACGATATGGGCTACAGCCCATGGTCCAAAATGATGAGAAACGAGGCTAACTTTTTTTTTCAAAATTTCAAAAACATGGGCTATAACCCATCGTTTTTGTCATTTCGTCATTTTTTTCAAATCCTCAAAAATGATGAAAAACGGCGCGCTATAGTATGCCGTACGATATGGGCTATAGCCCATGGTCCAAAATGATGAGAAACGAGGCTAACTTTTTTTTCCAAAATTTCAAAAAACATGGGCTATAACCCATCGTTTTTGTCATTTCGTAATTTTTTTCAAATCGTCAAAAATGATGAAAAACGGCGCGCTATAGTATGCCGTACGATATGGGCTACAGCCCATGGTCCAAAATGATGAGAAACGAGGCTAACTCTTTTTTTCAAAATTTCAAAAACATGGGCTATAACCCATCGTTTTTGTCATTTCGTCCTTTTTTTCAAATCCTCAAAAATGATGAATAACGGCACGCTATAGTATGCCGTACGATATGGGCTACAGCCCATGGTCCAAAATGATGAGAAACGAGGCTAACTTTTTTTTCCAAAATTTCAAAAACATGGGCTATAACCCATCGTTTTTGTCATTTCGTCATTTTTTCAAATCCTCAAAAATGATGAAAAACGGCGCGCTATAGTATGCCGTACGATATGGGCTATAGCCCATGGTCCAAAATGATGAGAAACGAGGCTAACTTTTTTTTTCAAAATTTCAAAAACATGGGCTATAACCCATCGTTTTTGTCATTTCGTCATTTTTTTCAAATCCTCAAAAATGATGAAAAACGGCGCGCTATAGTATGCCGTACAATATGGGCTATAGCCCATGGTCCAAAATGATGAGAAACGAGGCTAACTTTTTTATTCAAAATTTCAAAAAACATAGGCTATAACCCATCGTTTTTGTCATTTTTTTCAAATCCTCAAAAATGTTGAAAAACGGCACGCTATAGTATGCCGTACGATATGGGCTTTAGCCCATGGTCCAAAATGATGAGAAACGAGGCTAACTTTTTTTTCCAAAATTTCAAAAACATGGGCTATAACCCATCGTTTTTGTCATTTCGTCATTTTTTCAAATCCTCAAAAATGATGAAAAACGGCGCGCTATAGTATGCCGTACGATATGGGCTATAGCCCATGGTCCAAAATGATGAGAAACGAGGCTAACTTTTTTTTTCAAAATTTCAAAAACATGGGCTATAACCCATCGTTTTTGTCATTTCGTAATTTTTTTCAAATCCTCAAAAATGATGAAAAACGGCGCGCTATAGTATGCCGTACGATATGGGCTATAGCCCATGGTCCAAAATGATGAGAAACGAGGCTAACTTTTTTTTTCAAAATTTCAAAAAACATGGGCTATAACCCATCGTTTTTGTCATTTCGTCATTTTTTTCAAATCCTCAAAAATGATGAAAAACGGCGCGCTATAGTATGCCGTACGATATGGGCTATAGCCCATGGTCCAAAATGATGAGAAACGAGGATAACTTTTTTTTCCAAAATTTCAAAAACATGGGCTATAACCCATCGTTTTTGTCATTTCGTCATTTTTTTCAAATCCTCAAAAATGATGAAAAACGGCGCGCTATAGTATGCCGTACGATATGGGCTACAGCCCATGGTCCAAAATGATGAGAAACAAGGCTAACTTTTTTTTTCAAAATTTCAAAAAACATGGGCTATAACCCATCGTTTTTGTCATTTCGTCATTTTTTTCAAATCCTCAAAAATGATGAAAAACGGCGCGCTATAGTATGCCGTACGATATGGGCTATAGCCCATGGTCCAAAATGATGAGAAACGAGGCTAACTTTTTTTTTCAAAATTTCAAAAACATGGGCTATAACCCATCGTTTTTGTCATTTCGTCATTTTTTTCAAATCCTCAAAAATGATGAAAAACGGCGCGCTATAGTATGCCGTACGATATGGGCTATAGCCCATGGTCCAAAATGATGAGAAACGAGGCTAACTTTATTTTTCAAAATTTCTTAAAACATGGGCTATAACCCATCGTTTTTGTCATTTCGTCATTTTTTTCAAATCCTCAAAAATGATGAAAAACGGCGCGCTATAGTATGCCGTACGATATGGGCTACAGCCCATGGTCCAAAATGATGAGAAACGAGGCTAACTTTTTTTTTCAAAATTTCAAAAACATGGGCTATAACGCATCGTTTTTGTCATTTCGTCATTTTTTTCAAATCCTCAAAAATGATGAAAAACGGCGCGCTATAGTATGCCGTACGATATGGGCTATAGCCCATGGTCCAAAATGATGAGAAACGAGGCTAACTTTTTTTTTCAAAATTTCAAAAACATGGGCTATAACCCATCGTTTTTGTCATTTCGTCATTTTTTTCAAATCCTCAAAAATGATGAAAAACGGCGCGCTATAGTATGCCGTACGATATGGGCTACAGCCCATGGTCCAAAATGATGAGAAACGAGGCTAACTTTTTTTTTCAAAATTTCAAAAAACATGGGCTATAACCCATCGTTTTTGTCATTTCGTCATTTTTTTCAAAGCCTCAAAAATGATGAAAAACGGCGCGCTATAGTATGCCGTACGATATGGGCTACAGCCCATGGTCCAAAATGATGAGAAACGAGGCTAACTTTTTTTTCCAAAATTTCAAAAACATGGGCTATAACCCATCGTTTTTGTCATTTCGTAATTTTTTTCAAATCCTCAAAAATGATGAAAAACGGCGCGCTATAGTATGCCGTACGATATGGGCTATAGCCCATGGTCCAAAATGATGAGAAACGAGGCTAACTTTTTTTTTCAAAATTTCAAAAACATGGGCTATAACCCATCGTTTTTGTCATTTCGTCATTTTTTTCAAATCCTCAAAAATGATGAAAAACGGCGCGCTATAGTATGCCGTACGATATGGGCTATAGCCCATGGTCCAAAATGATGAGAAACGAGGCTAACTTTTTTTTTCAAAATTTCAAAAAACATGGGCTATAACCCATCGTTTTTCATTTTTTTTAAATCCTCAAAAATGATGAAAAACGGCGCGCTATAGTATGCCGTACGATATGGGCTACAGCCCATGGTCCAAAATGATGAGAAACGAGGATAACTTTTTTTTTCAAAATTTCAAAAAACATCGGCTATAACCCATCGTTTTTGTCATTTCGTCATTTTTTTCAAATCCTCAAAAATGATGAAAAACGGCGCGCTATAGTATGCCGTACGATATGGGCTACAGCCCATGGTCCAAAATGATGAGAAACGAGGCTAACTTTTTTCTCCAAAATTTCAAAAACATGGGCTATAACCCATCGTTTTTGTCATTTCGTAATTTTTTTCAAATCCTCAAAAATGATGAAAAACGGCGCGTTATAGTATGCCGTACGATATGGGCTATAGCCCATGGTCCAAAATGATGAGAAACGAGGCTAACTTTTTTTTTCAAAATTTCAAAAACATGGGCTATAACCCATCGTTTTTGTCATTTCGTCATTTTTTTCAAATCCTCAAAAATGATGAAAAACGGCGCGCTATAGTATGCCGTACGATATGGGCTACAGCCCATGGTCCAAAATGATGAGAAACGAGGCTAACTTTTTTTTTCAAAATTTCAAAAACATGGGCTATAACCAGGGGGGCAGTCAGACAGATATTTTGTGAAGCCACTAAGGAAATGAAAGTTCATATAATGGCCTGTTGTGGCGCTGTCATTGGGCTCAAAAAAACCCATAGCCCCATAGAAGTCCATGTATTTCGGCCCAACTTCACCTAGACTGTATTACCTTAATAAACATGGTCATGAATACTTTCTTCTTCCAGTCACTAGTTTAAAGTCTCATTTCTAATGTCATAATATTCTTTTAGGAAAATTATGGTCCCATTTATAAAAAAAATGACCATAAAGTCGCGCATGTTCTGAGGGGCGTGGCTACCGTTACAGTCTATGAACGGGATCCCCCACCCACTCGAGTCAAAATAAAAACCAACGAAGAAGAAGGGGGGAAGTCCCGCCTCGTTGTCTGGGCCAGCCAATGGCCAGCTGGGCCCAAACGGATCTAGAAAGATGGCGACTTCCATTGCAAGGACTGACAGGCTTCATTTTACGTTCATGTTAGACCCGCGGAACGCTTTGTCCATATTTTTTACAGTCTATGGCTATAACCCATCGTTTTTGTCATTTCGTCATTTTTTTCAAATCCTCAAAAATGATGAAAAACGGCGCGCTATAGTATGCCGTACGATATGGGCTATAGCCCATGGTCCAAAATGATGAGAAACGAGGCTAACTTTTTTTTTTCAAAATTTCAAAAACATGGGCTATAACCCATCGTTTTTGTCATTTCGTAATTTTTTTCAAATCCTCAAAAATGATGAAAAACGGCGCGCTATAGTATGCCGTACGATATGGGCTATAGCCCATGGTCCAAATTGATGAGAAACGAGGCTAACTTTTTTATTCAAAATTTCAAAAAACATGGTCTATAACCCATCGTTTTTGTCATTTCGTCATTTTTTTCAAATCCTCAAAAATGATGAAAAACGGCGCGCTATAGTATGCCGTACGATATGGGCTATAGCCCATGGTCCAAAATGATGAGAAACGAGGCTAACTTTTTTTTTCAAAATTTCAAAAAACATGGGCTATAACCCATCGTTTTTGTCATTTCGTCATTTTTTTCAAATCCTCAAAAATGATGAAAAACGGCGCGCTATAGTATGCCGTACGATATGGGCTATAGCCCATGGTCCAAAATGATGAGAAACGAGGATAACTTTTTTTTTCAAAATTTCAAAAACATGGGCTATAACCCATCGTTTTTGTCATTTTGTAATTTTTTTCAAATCCTCAAAAATGATGAAAAACGGCGCGCTATAGTATGCCGTACGATATGGGACACAGCCCATGGTCCAAAATGATGAGAAACGAGGCTAACTTTTTTTTTCAAAATTTCAAAAACATGGGCTATAACCCATCGTTTTTGTCATTTCGTCATTTTTTTCAAATCCTCAAAAATGATGAAAAACGGCGCGCTATAGTATGCCGTACGATATGGGCTATAGCCCATGGTCCAAAATGATGAGAAACGAGGCTAACTTTTTTTTTCAAAATTTCAAAAACATGGGCTATAACCCATCGTTTTTGTCATTTCGTCATTTTTTTCAAATCCTCAAAAATGATGAAAAACGGCGCGCTATAGTATGCCGTACGATATGGGCTACAGCCCATGGTCCAAAATGATGAGAAACGAGGCTAACCTTTTTTTCCAAAATTTCAAAAACATGGGCTATAACCCATCGTTTTTGTCATTTCGTCATTTTTTTCAAATCCTCAAAAATGATGAAAAACGGCGCGCTATAGTATGCCGTACGATATGGGCTATAGCCCATGGTCCAAAATGATGAGAAACGAGGCTAACTTTTTTTTTCAAAATTTCAAAAAACATGGGCTATAACCCATCGTTTTTGTCATTTCGTATTTTTTTTCAAATCCTCAAAAATGATGAAAAACGGCGCGCTATAGTATGCCGTACGATATGGGCTACAGCCCATGGTCCAAAATGATGAGAAACGAGGCTAACTTTTTTTTTCAAAATTTCATAAACATGGGCTATAACCCATCGTTTTTGTCATTTCGTCATTTTTTTCAAATCCTCAAAAATGATGAAAAACGGCGCGCTATAGTATGCCGTACGATATGGGCTATAGCCCATGGTCCAAAATGATGAGAAAGGAGGCTAACTTTTTTTTTCAAAATTTCAAAAACATGGGCTATAACCCATCGTTTTTGTCATTTCGTCATTTTTTTCAAATCCTCAAAAATGATGAAAAACAGCGCGCTATAGTATGCCGTACGATATGGGCTATAGCCCATGGTCCAAAATGATGAGAAACGAGGCTAACTTTTTTTTTCAAAATTTCAAAAAACATGGGCTATAACCCATCGTTTTTGTCATTTCGTCATTTTTTTCAAATCCTCAAAAATGATGAAAAACGGCGCGCTATAGTATGCCGTACGATATGGGCTACAGCCCATGGTCCAAAATGATGAGAAACGAGGCTAACTTTTTTTTTCAAAATTTCAAAAACATGGGCTATAACCCATCGTTTTTGTCATTTCGTCATTTTTTTCAAATCCTCAAAAATGATGAAAAACGGCGCGCTATAGTATGCCGTACGATATGGGCTACAGCCCATGGTCCAAAATGATGAGAAACGAGGCTAACTTTTTTTTTCAAAATTTCAAAAAACATGGGCTATAACCCATCGTTTTTGTCATTTCGTCATTTTTTTCAAAGCCTCAAAAATGATGAAAAACGGCGCGCTATAGTATGCCGTACGATATGGGCTACAGCCCATGGTCCAAAATGATGAGAAACGAGGCTAACTTTTTTTTCCAAAATTTCAAAAACATGGGCTATAACCCATCGTTTTTGTCATTTCGTAATTTTTTTCAAATCCTCAAAAATGATGAAAAACGGCGCGCTATAGTATGCCGTACGATATGGGCTATAGCCCATGGTCCAAAATGATGAGAAACGAGGCTAACTTTTTTTTTCAAAATTTCAAAAACATGGGCTATAACCCATCGTTTTTGTCATTTCGTCATTTTTTTCAAATCCTCAAAAATGATGAAAAACGGCGCGCTATAGTATGCCGTACGATATGGGCTATAGCCCATGGTCCAAAATGATGAGAAACGAGGCTAACTTTTTTTTTCAAAATTTCAAAAAACATGGGCTATAACCCATCGTTTTTCATTTTTTTTAAATCCTCAAAAATGATGAAAAACGGCGCGCTATAGTATGCCGTACGATATGGGCTACAGCCCATGGTCCAAAATGATGAGAAACGAGGATAACTTTTTTTTTCAAAATTTCAAAAAACATCGGCTATAACCCATCGTTTTTGTCATTTCGTCATTTTTTTCAAATCCTCAAAAATGATGAAAAACGGCGCGCTATAGTATGCCGTACGATATGGGCTACAGCCCATGGTCCAAAATGATGAGAAACGAGGCTAACTTTTTTCTCCAAAATTTCAAAAACATGGGCTATAACCCATCGTTTTTGTCATTTCGTAATTTTTTTCAAATCCTCAAAAATGATGAAAAACGGCGCGTTATAGTATGCCGTACGATATGGGCTATAGCCCATGGTCCAAAATGATGAGAAACGAGGCTAACTTTTTTTTTCAAAATTTCAAAAACATGGGCTATAACCCATCGTTTTTGTCATTTCGTCATTTTTTTCAAATCCTCAAAAATGATGAAAAACGGCGCGCTATAGTATGCCGTACGATATGGGCTACAGCCCATGGTCCAAAATGATGAGAAACGAGGCTAACTTTTTTTTTCAAAATTTCAAAAACATGGGCTATAACCAGGGGGGCAGTCAGACAGATATTTTGTGAAGCCACTAAGGAAATGAAAGTTCATATAATGGCCTGTTGTGGCGCTGTCATTGGGCTCAAAAAAACCCATAGCCCCATAGAAGTCCATGTATTTGGGCCCAACTTCACCTAGACTGTATTACCTTAATAAACATGGTCATGAATACTTTCTTCTTCCAGTCACTAGTTTAAAGTCTCATTTCTAATGTCATAATATTCTTTTAGGAAAATTATGGTCCCATTTATAAAAAAAATGACCATAAAGTCGCGCATGTTCTGAGGGGCGTGGCTACCGTTACAGTCTATGAACGGGATCCCCCACCCACTCGAGTCAAAATAAAAACCAACGAAGAAGAAGGGGGGAAGTCCCGCCTCGTTGTCTGGGCCAGCCAATGGCCAGCTGGGCCCAAACGGATCTAGAAAGATGGCGACTTCCATTGCAAGGACTGACAGGCTTCATTTTACGTTCATGTTAGACCCGCGGAACGCTTTGTCCATATTTTTTACAGTCTATGGCTATAACCCATCGTTTTTGTCATTTCGTCATTTTTTTCAAATCCTCAAAAATGATGAAAAACGGCGCGCTATAGTATGCCGTACGATATGGGCTATAGCCCATGGTCCAAAATGATGAGAAACGAGGCTAACTTTTTTTTTCAAAATTTCAAAAACATGGGCTATAACCCATCGTTTTTGTCATTTCGTAATTTTTTTCAAATCCTCAAAAATGATGAAAAACGGCGCGCTATAGTATGCCGTACGATATGGGCTATAGCCCATGGTCCAAATTGATGAGAAACGAGGCTAACTTTTTTATTCAAAATTTCAAAAAACATGGTCTATAACCCATCGTTTTTGTCATTTCGTCATTTTTTTCAAATCCTCAAAAATGATGAAAAACGGCGCGCTATAGTATGCCGTACGATATGGGCTATAGCCCATGGTCCAAAATGATGAGAAACGAGGCTAACTTTTTTTTTCAAAATTTCAAAAAACATGGGCTATAACCCATCGTTTTTGTCATTTCGTCATTTTTTTCAAATCCTCAAAAATGATGAAAAACGGCGCGCTATAGTATGCCGTACGATATGGGCTATAGCCCATGGTCCAAAATGATGAGAAACGAGGATAACTTTTTTTTTCAAAATTTCAAAAACATGGGCTATAACCCATCGTTTTTGTCATTTTGTAATTTTTTTCAAATCCTCAAAAATGATGAAAAACGGCGCGCTATAGTATGCCGTACGATATGGGACACAGCCCATGGTCCAAAATGATGAGAAACGAGGCTAACTTTTTTTTTCAAAATTTCAAAAACATGGGCTATAACCCATCGTTTTTGTCATTTCGTCATTTTTTTCAAATCCTCAAAAATGATGAAAAACGGCGCGCTATAGTATGCCGTACGATATGGGCTATAGCCCATGGTCCAAAATGATGAGAAACGAGGCTAACTTTTTTTTTCAAAATTTCAAAAACATGGGCTATAACCCATAGTTTTTGTCATTTCGTCGTTTTTTTCAAATCCTCAAAAATGATGAAAAATGGCGCGCTATAGTATGCCGTACGATATGGGCTATAGCCCATGGTCCAAAATGATGAGAAACAAGGCTAACTTTTTTATTCAAAATTTCAAAAAACATGGGCTATAACCCATCGTTTTTGTCATTTCGTCATTTTTTTCAAATCCTCAAAAATGATGAAAAACGGCGCGCTATAGTATGCCGTACGATATGGGCTACAGCCCATGGTCCAAAATGATGAGAAACGAGGCTAACCTTTTTTTCCAAAATTTCAAAAACATGGGCTATAACCCATCGTTTTTGTCATTTCGTCATTTTTTTCAAATCCTCAAAAATGATGAAAAACGGCGCGCTATAGTATGCCGTACGATATGGGCTATAGCCCATGGTCCAAAATGATGAGAAACGAGGCTAACTTTTTTTTTCAAAATTTCAAAAAACATGGGCTATAACCCATCGTTTTTGTCATTTCGTATTTTTTTTCAAATCCTCAAAAATGATGAAAAACGGCGCGCTATAGTATGCCGTACGATATGGGCTACAGCCCATGGTCCAAAATGATGAGAAACGAGGCTAACTTTTTTTTTCAAAATTTCATAAACATGGGCTATAACCCATCGTTTTTGTCATTTCGTCATTTTTTTCAAATCCTCAAAAATGATGAAAAACGGCGCGCTATAGTATGCCGTACGATATGGGCTATAGCCCATGGTCCAAAATGATGAGAAAGGAGGCTAACTTTTTTTTTCAAAATTTCAAAAACATGGGCTATAACCCATCGTTTTTGTCATTTCGTCATTTTTTTCAAATCCTCAAAAATGATGAAAAACAGCGCGCTATAGTATGCCGTACGATATGGGCTATAGCCCATGGTCCAAAATGATGAGAAACGAGGCTAACTTTTTTTTTCAAAATTTCAGAAACATGGGCTATAACCCATCGTTTTTGTCATTTCGTCATTTTTTTCAAATCCTCAAAAATGATGAAAAACGGCGCGCTATAGTATGCCGTACGATATGGGCTATAGCCCATGGTCCAAAATGATGAGAAACGAGGCTAACTTTTTTTTTCAAAATTTCAAAAACATGGGCTATAACCCATCGTTTTTGTCATTTCGTAATTTTTTTCAAATCCTCAAAAATGATGAAAAACGGCGCGCTATAGTATGCCGTACGATATGGGCTATAGCCCATGGTCCAAATTGATGAGAAACGAGGCTAACTTTTTTATTCAAAATTTCAAAAAACATGGTCTATAACCCATCGTTTTTGTCATTTCGTCATTTTTTTCAAATCCTCAAAAATGATGAAAAACGGCGCGCTATAGTATGCCGTACGATATGGGCTATAGCCCATGGTCCAAAATGATGAGAAACGAGGCTAACTTTTTTTTTCAAAATTTCAAAAAACATGGGCTATAACCCATCGTTTTTGTCATTTCGTCATTTTTTTCAAATCCTCAAAAATGATGAAAAACGGCGCGCTATAGTATGCCGTACGATATGGGCTATAGCCCATGGTCCAAAATGATGAGAAACGAGGATAACTTTTTTTTTCAAAATTTCAAAAACATGGGCTATAACCCATCGTTTTTGTCATTTTGTAATTTTTTTCAAATCCTCAAAAATGATGAAAAACGGCGCGCTATAGTATGCCGTACGATATGGGACACAGCCCATGGTCCAAAATGATGAGAAACGAGGCTAACTTTTTTTTTCAAAATTTCAAAAACATGGGCTATAACCCATCGTTTTTGTCATTTCGTCATTTTTTTCAAATCCTCAAAAATGATGAAAAACGGCGCGCTATAGTATGCCGTACGATATGGGCTATAGCCCATGGTCCAAAATGATGAGAAACGAGGCTAACTTTTTTTTTCAAAATTTCAAAAACATGGGCTATAACCCATAGTTTTTGTCATTTCGTCGTTTTTTTCAAATCCTCAAAAATGATGAAAAATGGCGCGCTATAGTATGCCGTACGATATGGGCTATAGCCCATGGTCCAAAATGATGAGAAACAAGGCTAACTTTTTTATTCAAAATTTCAAAAAACATGGGCTATAACCCATCGTTTTTGTCATTTCGTCATTTTTTTCAAATCCTCAAAAATGATGAAAAACGGCGCGCTATAGTATGCCGTACGATATGGGCTACAGCCCATGGTCCAAAATGATGAGAAACGAGGCTAACCTTTTTTTCCAAAATTTCAAAAACATGGGCTATAACCCATCGTTTTTGTCATTTCGTCATTTTTTTCAAATCCTCAAAAATGATGAAAAACGGCGCGCTATAGTATGCCGTACGATATGGGCTATAGCCCATGGTCCAAAATGATGAGAAACGAGGCTAACTTTTTTTTTCAAAATTTCAAAAAACATGGGCTATAACCCATCGTTTTTGTCATTTCGTATTTTTTTTCAAATCCTCAAAAATGATGAAAAACGGCGCGCTATAGTATGCCGTACGATATGGGCTACAGCCCATGGTCCAAAATGATGAGAAACGAGGCTAACTTTTTTTTTCAAAATTTCATAAACATGGGCTATAACCCATCGTTTTTGTCATTTCGTCATTTTTTTCAAATCCTCAAAAATGATGAAAAACGGCGCGCTATAGTATGCCGTACGATATGGGCTATAGCCCATGGTCCAAAATGATGAGAAAGGAGGCTAACTTTTTTTTTCAAAATTTCAAAAAACATGGGCTATAACCCATCGTTTTTGTCATTTCGTCATTTTTTTCAAATCCTCAAAAATGATGAAAAACGGCGCGCTATAGTATGCCGTACGATATGGGCTACAGCCCATGGTCCAAAATGATGAGAAACGAGGCTAACTTTTTTTTTCAAAATTTCAAAAACATGGGCTATAACCCATCGTTTTTGTCATTTCGTCATTTTTTTCAAATCCTCAAAAATGATGAAAAACGGCGCGCTATAGTATGCCGTACGATATGGGCTATAGCCCATGGTCCAAAATGATGAGAAACGAGGCTAACTTTTTTTTTCAAAATTTCAAAAACATGGGCTATAACCCATCGTTTTTGTCATTTCGTCATTTTTTTCAAATCCTCAAAAATGATGAAAAACGGCGCGCTATAGTATGCCGTACGATATGGGCTATAGCCCATGGTCCAAAATGATGAGAAACGAGGCTAACTTTTTTTTTCAAAATTTCAAAAAACATGGGCTATAACCCATCGTTTTTGTCATTTCGTCATTTTTTTCAAATCCTCAAAAATGATGAAAAACGGCGCGCTATAGTATGCCGTACGATATGGGCTACAGCCCATGGTCCAAAATGATGAGAAACGAGGCTAACTTTTTTTTTCAAAATTTCAAAAACATGGGCTATAACCCATCGTTTTTGTCATTTCGTCATTTTTTTCAAATCCTCAAAAATGATGAAAAACGGCGCGCTATAGTATGCCGTACGATATGGGCTATAGCCCATGGTCCAAAATGATGAGAAACGAGGCTAACTTTTTTTTTTTTAATTTCAAAAACATGGGCTATAACCCATCGTTTTTGTCATTTCGTAATTTTTTTCAAATCCTCAAAAATGATGAAAAACGGCGCGCTATAGTATGCCGTACGATATGGGCTATAGCCCATGGTCCAAAATGATGAGAAACGAGGCTAACTTTTTTATTCAAAATTTCAAAAAACATGGTCTATAACCCATCGTTTTTGTCATTTCGTCATTTTTTTCAAATCCTCAAAAATGATGAAAAACGGCGCGCTATAGTATGCCGTACGATATGGGCTATAGCCCATGGTCCAAAATGATGAGAAACGAGGCTAACTTTTTTTTTCAAAATTTCAAAAAACATGGGCTATAACCCATCGTTTTTGTCATTTCGTCATTTTTTTCAAATCCTCAAAAATGATGAAAAACGGCGCGCTATAGTATGCCGTACGATATGGGCTATAGCCCATGGTCCAAAATGATGAGAAACGAGGATAACTTTTTTTTTCAAAATTTCAAAAAACATGGGCTATAACCCATCGTTTTTGTCATTTCGTCATTTTTTTCAAATCCTCAAAAATGATGAAAAACGGCGCGCTATAGTATGCCGTACGATATGGGCTACAGCCCATGGTCCAAAATGATGAGAAACGAGGCTAACTTTTTTTTCCAAAATTTCAAAAACATGGGCTATAACCCATCGTTTTTGTCATTTCGTCATTTTTTTCAAATCCTCAAAAATGGTGATAAACGGCGCGCTATAGTATGCCGTACGATATGGGCTAGAGCCCATGGTCCAAAATGATGAGAAACGAGGCTAACTTTTTTTTTCAAAATTTCAAAAACATGGGCTATAACCCATCGTTTTTGTCATTTCGTCATTTTTTTCAAATCCTCAAAAATGATGAAAAACGGCGCGCTATAGTATGCCGTACGATATGGGCTATAGCCCATGGTCCAAAATGATGAGAAACGAGGCTAACTTTTTTTTTCAAAATTTCAAAAATATAACCCATCGTTTTTGTCATTTCGTAATTTTTTTCAAATCCTCAAAAATGATGAAAAACGGCGCGCTATAGTATGCCGTACGATATGGGCTATAGCCCATGGTCCAAAATGATGAGAAACGAGGCTAACTTTTTTATTCAAAATTTCAAAAAACATGGTCTATAACCCATCGTTTTTGTCATTTCGTCATTTTTTTCAAATCCTCAAAAATGATGAAAAACGGCGCGCTATAGTATGCCGTACGATATGGGCTATAGCCCATGGTCCAAAATGATGAGAAACGAGGCTAACTTTTTTTTTCAAAATTTCAAAAAACATGGGCTATAACCCATCGTTTTTGTCATTTCGTCATTTTTTTCAAATCCTCAAAAATGATGAAAAACGGCGCGCTATAGTATGCCGTACGATATGGGCTATAGCCCATGGTCCAAAATGATGAGAAACGAGGATAACTTTTTTTTTCAAAATTTCAAAAAACATGGGCTATAACCCATCGTTTTTGTCATTTCGTCATTTTTTTCAAATCCTCAAAAATGATGAAAAACGGCGCGCTATAGTATGCCGTACGATATGGGCTACAGCCCATGGTCCAAAATGATGAGAAACGAGGCTAACTTTTTTTTCCAAAATTTCAAAAACATGGGCTATAACCCATCGTTTTTGTCATTTCGTCATTTTTTTCAAATCCTCAAAAATGGTGATAAACGGCGCGCTATAGTATGCCGTACGATATGGGCTAGAGCCCATGGTCCAAAATGATGAGAAACGAGGCTAACTTTTTTTTTCAAAATTTCAAAAACATGGGCTATAACCCATCGTTTTTGTCATTTCGTCATTTTTTTCAAATCCTCAAAAATGATGAAAAACGGCGCGCTATAGTATGCCGTACGATATGGGCTATAGCCCATGGTCCAAAATGATGAGAAACGAGGCTAACTTTTTTTTTCAAAATTTCAAAAATATAACCCATCGTTTTTGTCATTTCGTCATTTTTTTCAAATCCTCAAAAATGATGAAAAACGGCGCGCTATAGTATGCCGTACGATATGGGCTATAGCCCATGGTCCAAAATGATGAGAAACGAGGCTAACTTTTTTATTCAAAATTTCAAAAAACATGGGCTATAACCCATCGTTTTTGTCATTTCGTCATTTTTTTCAAATCCTCAAAAATGATAAAAAACGGCGCGCTATAGTATGCCGTACGATATGGGCTATAGCCCATGGTCCAAAATGATGAGAAACGAGGATAACTTTTTTTTTCAAAATTTCAAAAAACATGGGCTATAACCCATCGTTTTTGTCATTTCGTAATTTTTTTCAAATCCTCAAAAATGATGAAAAACGGCGCGCTATAGTATGCCGTACGATATGGGCTATAGCCCATGGTCCAAAATGATGAGAAACGAGGATAACTTTTTTTTTCAAAATTTCTAAAAACATGGGCTATAACCCATCGTTTTTGTCATTTCGTCATTTTTTTCAAATCTTCAAAAATGATGAAAAACTGCGCGCTATAGTATGCCGTACGATATGGGCTATAGCCCATGGTCCAAAATGATGAGAAACGAGGCTAACTTTTTTTTTCAAAATTTCAAAAAACATGGGCTATAACCCATCGTTTTTGTCATTTCGTCATTTTTTTCAAATCCTCAAAAATGATGAAAAACGGCGCGCTATAGTATGCCGTACGATATGGGCTATAGCCCATGGTCCAAAATGATGAGAAACGAGGATAACTTTTTTTTTCAAAATTTCAAAAACATGGGCTATAACCCATCGTTTTTGTCATTTTGTCTTTTTTTTCAAATCCTCAAAAATGATGAAAAACGGCGCGCTATAGTATGCCGTACGATATGGGCTATAGCCCATGGTCCAAAATGATGAGAAACGAGGCAAACTTTTTTTTTCAAAATTTCAAAAACATGGGCTATAACCCATCGTTTTTGTCATTTCGTCATTTTTTTCAAATCCTCAAAAATGATGAAAAACGGCGCGCTATAGTATGCCGTACGATATGGGCTATAGCCCATGGTCCAAAATGATGAGAAACGAGGCTAACTTTTTTTTCCAAAATTTCAAAAAACATGGGCTATAACCCATCGTTTTTGTCATTTCGTCATTTTTTTCAAATCCTCAAAAATGATGAAAAACGGCGCGCTATAGTTTGCCGTACGATATGGGCTACAGCCCATGGTCCAAAATGATGAGAAACGAGGCTAACTTTTTTTTTCAAAATTTCAAAAACATGGGCTATAACCCATCGTTTTTGTCATTTCGTCATTTTTTTCAAATCCTCAAAAATGATGAAAAACGGCGCGCTATAGTATGCCGTACGATATGGGCTATAGCCCATGGTCCAAAATGATGAGAAACGAGGCTAACTTTTTTTTTCAAAATTTCAAAAACATGGGCTATAACCCATCGTTTTTGTCATTTCGTAATTTTTTTCAAATCCTCAAAAATGATGAAAAACGGCGCGCTATAGTATGCCGTACGATATGGGCTATAGCCCATGGTCCAAAATGATGAGAAACGAGGCTAACTTTTTTTTTCAAAATTTCAAAAAACATGGGCTATAACCCATCGTTTTTGTCATTTCGTCATTTTTTTCAAATCCTCAAAAATGATGAAAAACGGCGCGCTATAGTATGCCGTACGATATGGGCTATAGCCCATGGTCCAAAATGATGAGAAACGAGGCTAACTTTTTTTTTCAAAATTTCAAAAAACATGGGCTATAACCCATCGTTTTTGTCATTTCGTAATTTTTTTCAAATCCTCAAAAATGATGAAAAACGGCGCGCTATAGTATGCCGTACGATATGGGCTATAGCCCATGGTCCAAAATGATGAGAAACGAGGCTAACTTTTTTTTTCAAAATTTCAAAAAACATGGGCTATAACCCATCGTTTTTGTCATTTCGTCATTTTTTTCAAATCCTCAAAAATGATGAAAAACGGCGCGCTATAGTATGCCGTACGATATGGGCTATAGCCCATGGTCCAAAATGATGAGAAACGAGGCTAACTTTTTTTTTCAAAATTTCAAAAAACATGGGCTATAACCCATCGTTTTTGTCATTTCGTCATTTTTTTCAAATCCTCAAAAATGATGAAAAACGGCGCGCTATAGTATGCCGTACGATATGGGCTACAGCCCATGGTCCAAAATGATGAGAAACGAGGCTAACTTTTTTTTTCAAAATTTCAAAAACATGGGCTATAACCCATCGTTTTTGTCATTTCGTCATTTTTTTCAAATCCTCAAAAATGATGAAAAACGGCGCGCTATAGTATGCCGTACGATATGGGCTATAGCCCATGGTCCAAAATGATGAGAAACGAGGCTAACTTTTTGTTTCAAAATTTCAAAAATATAACCCATCGTTTTTGTCATTTCGTCATTTTTTTCAAATCCTCAAAAATGATGAAAAACGGCGCGCTATAGTATGCCGTACGATATGGGCTATAGCCCATGGTCCAAAATGATGAGAAACGAGGCTAACTTTTTTATTCAAAATTTCAAAAAACATGGGCTATAACCCATCGTTTTTGTCATTTCGTCATTTTTTCAAATCCTCAAAAATGATGAAAAACGGCGCGCTATAGTATGCCGTACGATATGGGCTATAGCCCATGGTCCAAAATGATGAGAAACGAGGATAACTTTTTTTTTCAAAATTTCAAAAAACATGGGCTATAACCCATCGTTTTTGTCATTTCGTCATTTTTTTCAAATCCTCAAAAATGATGAAAAACGGCGCGCTATAGTATGCCGTACGATATGGGCTATAGCCCATGGTCCAAAATGATGAGAAACGAGGATAACTTTTTTTTTCAAAATTTCTAAAAACATGGGCTATAACCCATCGTTTTTGTCATTTCGTCATTTTTTTCAAATCTTCAAAAATGATGAAAAACGGCGCGCTATAGTATGCCGTACGATATGGGCTACAGCCCATGGTCCAAAATGATGAGAAACGAGGCTAACTTTTTTTTTCAAAATTTCAAAAACATGGGCTATAACCCATCGTTTTTGTCATTTCGTCATTTTTTTCAAATCCTCAGAAATGATGAAAAACGGCGCGCTATAGTATGCCGTACGATATGGGCTATAGCCCATGGTCCAAAATGATGAGAAACGAGGCTAACTTTTTTTTTCAAAATTTCAAAAATATAACCCATCGTTTTTGTCATTTCGTCATTTTTTTCAAATCCTCAAAAATGATGAAAAACGGCGCGCTATAGTATGCCGTACGATATGGGCTATAGCCCATGGTCCAAAATGATGAGAAACGAGGCTAACTTTTTTATTCAAAATTTCAAAAAACATGGGCTATAACCCATCGTTTTTGTCATTTTGTCATTTTTTTCAAATCCTCAAAAATGATGAAAAACGGCGCGCTATAGTATGCCGTACGATATGGGCTACAGCCCATGGTCCAAAATGATGAGAAACGAGTCGTACGGCATACTATAGCGCGCCATTTTTCATTATTTTTGAGGATTTGAAAAAAATGACGAAATGACAAAAACGATGGGTTATAGCCCATGTTTTTGAAATTTTGAAAAAAAAAGTTAGCCTCGTTTCTCATCATTTTGGACCATGGGCTGTAGCCCATATCGTACGGCATACTATAGCGCGCCGTTTTTCATCATTTTTGAGGATTTGAAAAAAATGACGAAATGACAAAAACGATGGGTTATAGCCCATGTTTTTTGAAATTTTGAAAAAAAAAGTTAGCCTCTTTTCTCATCATTTTGGACCATGGGCTTTAGCCCGTATCGTACGGCATACTATAGCGCGCCGTTTTTCATCATTTTTGAGGATTTGAAAAAAATGACGAAATGACAAAAACGATGGGTTATAGCCCATGTTTTTGAAATTTTGAAAAAAAAAGTTAGCCTCGTTTCTCATCATTTTGGACCATGGGCTGTAGCCCATATCGTACGGCATACTATAGCGCGCCGTTTTTCATCATTTTTGAGGATTTAAAAAAAATGACGAAATGACAAAAACGATGGGTTATAGCCCATGTTTTTTGAAATTTTGAATAAAAAAGTTAGCCTCGTTTCTCATCATTTTGGACCATGGGCTATAGCCCATATCGTACGGCATACTATAGCGCGCCGTTTTTCATCATTTTTGAAGATTTGAAAAAAATGACGAAATGACAAAAACGATGGGTTATAGCCCATGTTTTTGAAATTTTGAAAAAAAAAGTTAGCCTCGTTTCTCATCATTTTGGACCATGGGCTGTAGCCCATATCGTACGGCATACTATAGCGCGCCGTTTTTCATCATTTTTGAGGATTTGAAAAAAATGACGAAATGACAAAAACGATGGGTTATAGCCCATGTTTTTTGAAATTTTGAAAAAAAAAGTTAGCCTCTTTTCTCATCATTTTGGACCATGGGCTGTAGCCCGTATCGTACGGCATACTATAGCGCGCCGTTTTTCATCATTTTTGAGGATTTGAAAAAAATGACGAAATGACAAAAACGATGGGTTATAGCCCATGTTTTTGAAATTTTGAAAAAAAAAGTTAGCCTCGTTTCTCATCATTTTGGACCATGGGCTGTAGCCCATATCGTACGGCATACTATAGCGCGCCGTTTTTCATCATTTTTGAGGATTTAAAAAAAATGACGAAATGACAAAAACGATGGGTTATAGCCCATGTTTTTTGAAATTTTGAATAAAAAAGTTAGCCTCGTTTCTCATTATTTTGGACCATGGGCTATAGCCCATATCGTACGGCATACTATAGCGCGCCGTTTTTCATCATTTTTGAAGATTTGAAAAAAATGACGAAATGACAAAAACGATGGGTTATAGCCCATGTTTTTGAAATTTTGAAAAAAAAAGTTAGCCTCGTTTCTCATCATTTTGGACCATGGGCTGTAGCCCATATCGTACGGCATACTATAGCGCGCCGTTTTTCATCATTTTAGAGGATTTGAAAAAAATGACGAAATGACAAAAACGATGGGTTATAGCCCATGTTTTTGAAATTTTGAAAAAAAAAGTTATCCTCGTTTCTCATCATTTTGGACCATGGGCTATAGCCCATATCGTACGGCATACTATAGCGCGCCGTTTTTCATCATTTTTGAGGATTTGAAAAAAATGACGAAATGACAAAAACGATGGGTTATAGCCCATGTTTTTTGAAATTTTGAAAAAAAAAGTTAGCCTCGTTTCTCATCATTTTGGACCATGGGCTATAGCCCATATCGTACGGCATACTATAGCGCGCCGTTTTTCATCATTTTTGAGGATTTGAAAAAAATTACGAAATGACAAAAACGATGGGTTATAGCCCATGTTTTTGAAATTTTGAAAAAAAAAGTTAGCCTCGTTTCTCATCATTTTGGACCATGGGCTGTAGCCCATATCGTACGGCATACTATAGCGCGCCGTTTTTCATCATTTTTGACGATTTGAAAAAAATGACGAAATGACAAAAACGATGGGTTATAGCCCATGTTTTTTGAAATTTTGAAAAAAAAAGTTAGCCTCGTTTCTCATCATTTTGGACCATGGGCTATAGCCCATATCGTACGGCATACTATAGCGCGCCGTTTTTCAACATTTTTGAGGATTTGAAAAAAATGACAAAATGACAAAAACGATGGGTTATAGCCCATGTTTTTTGAAATTTTGAATAAAAAAGTTAGCCTCGTTTCTCATCATTTTGGACCATGGGCTATAGCCCATATCGTACGGCATACTATAGCGCGCCGTTTTTCATCATTTTTGAGGATTTGAAAAAAATTACGAAATGACAAAAACGATGGGTTATAGCCCATGTTTTTGAAATTTTGAAAAAAAAAGTTAGCCTCGTTTCTCATCATTTTGGACCATGGGCTATAGCCCATATCGTACGGCATACTATAGCGCGCCGTTTTTCATCATTTTTGAGGATTTGAAAAAAATGACGAAATGACAAAAACGATGGGTTATAGCCCATGTTTCTGAAATTTGGGAAAAAAAAGTTAGCCTCGTTTCTCATCATTTTGGACCATGGGCTATAGCCCATATCGTACGGCATACTATAGCGCGCCGTTTTTCATCATTTTTGAGGATTTGAAAAAAATTATGAAATGACAAAAACGATGGGTTATAGCCCATGTTTTTGAAATTTTGAAAAAAAAAGTTAGCCTCGTTTCTCATCATTTTGGACCATGGGCTATAGCCCATATCGTACGGCATACTATAGCGTGCCGTTTTTCATCATTTTTGAGGATTTGAAAAAAATGACGAAATGACAAAAACGATGGGTTATAGCCCATGTTTCTGAAATTTGGGAAAAAAAAGTTAGCCTCGTTTCTCATCATTTTGGACCATGGGCTATAGCCCATATCGTACGGCATACTATAGCGCGCCGTTTTTCATCATTTTTGAGGATTTGAAAAAAATGACGAAATGACAAAAACGATGGGTTATAGCCCATGTTTTTGAAATTTTGAAAAAAAAAAGTTAGCCTCGTTTCTCATAATTTTGGACCATGGGCTGTAGCCCATATCGTACGGCATACTATAGCGCGCCGTTTTTCATCATTTTTGACGATTTGAAAAAAATGACGAAATGACAAAAACGATGGGTTATAGCCCATGTTTTTTAAAATTTTGGAAAAAAAAGTTAGCCTCGTTTCTCATCATTTTGGACCATGGGCTATAGCCCATATCGTACGGCATACTATAGCGCGCCGTTTTTCAACATTTTTGAGGATTTGAAAAAAATTACAAAATGACAAAAACGATGGGTTATAGCCCATGTTTTTTGAAATTTTGAATAAAAAAGTTAGCCTCGTTTCTCATCATTTTGGACCATGGGCTATAGCCCATATCGTACGGCATACTATAGCGCGCCGTTTTTCATCATTTTTGAGGATTTGAAAAAAATTACGAAATGACAAAAACGATGGGTTATAGCCCATGTTTTTGAAATTTTGAAAAAAAAAGTTAGCCTCGTTTCTCATCATTTTGGACCATGGGCTGTAGCCCATATCGTACGGCATACTATAGCGCGCCGTTTTTCATCATTTTTGACGATTTGAAAAAAATGACGAAATGACAAAAACGATGGGTTATAGCCCATGTTTTTTGAAATTTTGAAAAAAAAAGTTAGCCTCGTTTCTCATCATTTTGGACCATGGGCTATAGCCCATATCGTACGGCATACTATAGCGCGCCGTTTTTCAACATTTTTGAGGATTTGAAAAAAATGACAAAATGACAAAAACGATGGGTTATAGCCCATGTTTTTTGAAATTTTGAATAAAAAAGTTAGCCTCGTTTCTCATCATTTTGGACCATGGGCTATAGCCCATATCGTACGGCATACTATAGCGCGCCGTTTTTCATCATTTTTGAGGATTTGAAAAAAATTACGAAATGACAAAAACGATGGGTTATAGCCCATGTTTTTGAAATTTTGAAAAAAAAAGTTAGCCTCGTTTCTCATCATTTTGGACCATGGGCTATAGCCCATATCGTACGGCATACTATAGCGCGCCGTTTTTCATCATTTTTGAGGATTTGAAAAAAATGACGAAATGACAAAAACGATGGGTTATAGCCCATGTTTCTGAAATTTGGGAAAAAAAAGTTAGCCTCGTTTCTCATCATTTTGGACCATGGGCTATAGCCCATATCGTACGGCATACTATAGCGCGCCGTTTTTCATCATTTTTGAGGATTTGAAAAAAATGACAAAATGACAAAAACGATGGGTTATAGCCCATGTTTTTTGAAATTTTGAATAAAAAAGTTAGCCTCGTTTCTCATCATTTTGGACCATGGGCTATAGCCCATATCGTACGGCATACTATAGCGCGCCGTTTTCATCATTTTTGAGGATTTGAAAAAAATGACGAAATGACAAAAACGATGGGTTATAGCCCATGTTTTTGAAATTTTGAAAAAAAAAGTTAGCCTCGTTTCTCATAATTTTGGACCATGGGCTGTAGCCCATATCGTACGGCATACTATAGCGCGCCGTTTTTCATCATTTTTGACGATTTGAAAAAAATGACGAAATGACAAAAACGATGGGTTATAGCCCATGTTTTTTAAAATTTTGGAAAAAAAAGTTAGCCTCGTTTCTCATCATTTTGGACCATGGGCTATAGCCCATATCTTACGGCATACTATAGCGCGCCGTTTTTCAACATTTTTGAGGATTTGAAAAAAATTACAAAATGACAAAAACGATGGGTTATAGCCCATGTTTTTTGAAATTTTGAATAAAAAAGTTAGCCTCGTTTCTCATCATTTTGGACCATGGGCTATAGCCCATATCGTACGGCATACTATAGCGCGCCGTTTTTCATCATTTTTGAGGATTTGAAAAAAATTACGAAATGACAAAAACGATGGGTTATAGCCCATGTTTTTGAAATTTTGAAAAAAAAAGTTAGCCTCGTTTCTCATCATTTTGGACCATGGGCTATAGCCCATATCGTACGGCATACTATAGCGCGCCGTTTTTCATCATTTTTGAGGATTTGAAAAAAATGACGAAATGACAAAAACGATGGGTTATAGCCCATGTTTTTGAAATTTTGGAAAAAAAAGTTAGCCTCGTTTCTCATCATTTTGGACCATGGGCTGTAGCCCATATCGTACGGCATACTATAGCGCGCTGTTTTTCATTATTTTTGAGGATTTGAAAAAAATGACGAAATGACAAAAACGATGGGTTATAGCCCATGTTTTTTGAATTTTTGAAAAAAAAAGTTAGCCTCGTTTCTCATCATTTTGGACCATGGGCTATAGCCCATATCGTACGGCATACTATAGCGCGCCGTTTTTCATCATTTTTGAGGATTTGAAAAAAATGACAAAATGACAAAAACGATGGGTTATAGCCCATGTTTTTTGAAATTTTGAATAAAAAAGTTAGCCTCGTTTCTCATCATTTTGGACCATGGGCTATAGCCCATATCGTATGGCATACTATAGCGCGCCGTTTTCATCATTTTTGAGGATTTGAAAAAAATGACGAAATGACAAAAACGATGGGTTATAGCCCATGTTTTTGAAATTTTGAAAAAAAAAGTTAGCCTCGTTTCTCATCATTTTGGACCATGGGCTATAGCCCATATCGTACGGCATACTATAGCGCGCCGTTTTTCATCATTTTTGAAGATTTGAAAAAAATGACGAAATGACAAAAACGATGGGTTATAGCCCATGTTTAAAAAAAAAAAAAAAAAAAAGTTATCCTCGTTTCTCATCATTTTGGACCATGGGCTATAGCCCATATCGTACGGCATACTATAGCGCGCCGTTATTCATCATTTTTGAGGATTTGAAAAAAATGACGAAATGACAAAAACGATGGGTTATAGCCCATGTTTTTTGAACTTTTGAAAAAGAAAGTTATCCTCGTTTCTCATCATTTTGGACCATGGGCTATAGCCCATATCGTACGGCATACTATAGCGCGCTGTTTTTCATCATTTTTGAGGATTTGAAAAAAATGACGAAATGACAAAAACGATGGGTTATAGCCCATGTTTTTTGAAATTTTGAAAAAAAAAGTTATCCTCGTTTCTCATCATTTTGGACCGTGGGCTATAGCCCATATCGTACGGCATACTATAGCGCGCAGTTTTTCTACATTTTTGAAGATTTGAAAAAAATGACGAAATGACAAAAACGATGGGTTATAGCCCATGTTTTTTGAAATTTTGAAAAAAAAAGTTATCCTCGTTTCTCATCATTTTGGACCATGGGCTATAGCCCATATCGTACGGCAGTGATACTCAACCTCAGGCCCGCGGGCCACATCAGGCCCGCGGGACCATTATGACTGGCCCACCAATGAAAATCAAAAAAAAAGAAGAAAAGAAAATCTGGAAAATGAAATAAAAATAAATAAATCTGAATGAAGTTATCTTTAATTACATTATTATAAGTAATACTATTAGAGTTGTACTATTACTCGAACGAAAATAAAAGCTGCAATGCAAATGAAAGACATATACTGTGTATCCCTATTCCCTGACATAATTTTATAGCTAAACGGACAGAATTCTATTTTATTTGAATGATGAAACCGAGCTGCCATTAATAGTTGGAAATGGAAATGGAAATTGCGGAAATTGCGGAAATTGTAATTGCGGAAATTGCGGAAATGGTGGAAATGGAAATTGCGGAAATTGCGGAAATGCGGAAATGGAAATTGCGGCAATTGCGGAAATTGCAGAAATGGTAATTGCGGAAATTGCGGAAATTGCGGAAATTGCGGAAATTGCTCTTCACTTATAGCTATCTATTTTCAGGTAGATTGTTTTATTTTACTCAGTCAGCCATATCACTACTCATTTTTTTTCATGAAAAAGGTCATAGCTGGGTAATCTATTTTCAGGCAAATTGTGTTTATTGTATTTTATTTTACTCAGCCATAACAATTTATTTTCTGTTAACCAACTTGCTGGCTGGCAGGCAGACAGCTACTCATAGACAGGCAGACAGACAGCTACTCATGGAGAATTGGACAGGCAGGCAGTCAGACAGCTACTCATAGACAGGCAGACAGACAGCTACTCATGGAGAATTGGACAGGCAGGCAGACAGCTACTCATGGACAATTGGACAGGCAGGAAGGCAGACAGCTACTCATAGACAGACAGACAGCTACTCATGGACAATTGGACAGGCAGGAAGGCAGACAGCTACTCATAGACAGACAGACAGCTACTCATAGACAATTGGGCAGGCAGGCAGACAGCTACTCATAGACAGACAGACAACTACTCATGGACAATTGGACAGGCAGGAAGGCAGAGCAGCTACTCATAGACAGGCAGACAGACAGCTACTCATGGACAATTAGGCAGGCAGGCAGACAGCTACTCATAGACAGGCAGACAGACAGCTACTCATGGACAATTAGGCAGGCAGGCAGACAGCTACTCAGACAGGCAGACAGACAGCTACTCATGGACAATTGGACAGGCAGGCAGGCAGACAGACAGCTACTCATAGACAGGCAGGCAGACAGCTACTCATAGACAGGCAGACAGTAAGACAGCTACTCATTGACAGACAGACAAATAACTACTCATGGACAGACAGACAGACAGACAGACAGACAGACAGGCAGGCAGGCAAAGAGCTATACTCATGTTATGTTATTATGTTATTATAACAGCTACTCATGTTATGTGCAATAAGTTGTGCAGTTATGGAAACAGCTCTTTGTGTTTATGCAAGAAAATGTAACACATTTATTTATTTACATATTGTGTGCATGCACATTGTACTTTGATACATTTTGCGAAAATAAAGCAATTGAAAGAGAGAAGTTATCAAGTATCATTAATGTCGTAATTTTATCTACTGGCCCCTGGCCCCTTGCCATTTTTGTAATGTGGCCCACAGGTAAATCTATTTGAGTATCCCTGTCGTACGGCATACTATAGCGCGCCGTTTTTCATCATTTTTGAGGATTTGAAAAAAATGGGGAAAAAAATCCGCAATTTCCGCAATTTCCATTTTCGCAATTGCCGCAATTACCATTTCCGCAATTTCGCAATTTGACAAAAACGATGGGTTATAGCCCATGTTTTTTGAAATTTTGAAAAAAAAATGGGCTATAGCCCATATCGTACGGCATACTATAGCGCGCCGTTTTTCATCATTTTTGAGGATTTGAAAAATTATGCTTAGACCATAATTATGCTTCCAATGACAATATAGTGAACACACTTGGAAAGGGTTTTGAGAGAAATCAAATTTACTGAAAAACAAACAAACAAACAAACAAACAAACAAAACCAAACATATGGTCAATTTCTTAGCTCTTATAATTTTATAGTATATGATTGTATAAACAGGAACATACATAGACATCAACGAAGATCTAATACAATGTTTAAAATACCCTTTTTTACTCCTCTCGTAGCAGTTATGAGTATAATCGTTTTAAGAGGTTAAAATCTGGTTTTCATGTTTACATCAGTCAAAGGGTGACAATATACAGTGTTAAGTGGTAAAACTAGAACATAAACACAAAGACAATTAGAAACCATTATTTTATATTCAAAATTTAAAAAAAAATCTTTTAAAATGGATTCATCCATTCATGTCTGAGCCGATATGCTTATACAAAACATCTGCACAGTGACATTCTCGCGAGTAATTGAACTCTCAAGATTATACGAATACAGAAGTCTCCGTTTTCTCTCCTGAGAGTGTACAAATGTACCTGTGAGGGTCCATTTGGTTCCATTCGTGCACTCTTGAGTTAAAGGAGGTGATTTTTGTGAAAAACAAAACTTTGTTTTAATCATTTTTGAGTGATGCAACCACTCTAAGGAACAGCAATGTCCGTCCCTCCCTATGTCCATCCCTATGTCTGTATGTCCCTATGTTTAGGGTACTAACAGGGGGCGCTGTTGTTGCACCACTCACTTCATTGGAAGTGGGACCCCCAAAAAATTGGCAAAAAACATTAACATTTTAATGATAATATAACATTAATAATAAAACGTAATGTTAAAAAAAAAAAAAAAACTTTCCATTTGATCCAAGCCAGAACACAACCGATTTGATTGATCTAAAATAAACATGCTCTGAATATGCACACGAAACCATCTGAACACATAACACTAAGTGTTGACAAGATAGGTGTGCCGCAAACACTTTCGAGATCAAGTGAGGGCCCCCCCTCCCCCCCGATCCGGAAGAGGTTGGAAACTGGTGCGCTAACAATACAACAAAACCATTCTCGCATCCTGATGCGACGCAGGACAAAGTTGCTATAAAACACAGAGATGAATGGAAGTGCGCTGATGTCAGTCTCGGTAGTGTATATCACCCAGCATGCACCTGGATGGGGGGGGGGGGGGGGGGGGGGTGGGTGTTACAGAGGGGTGGGGTGGGGGGGTATGTAGAATGTGGCTGGCATACAGCCCCCCCCCCCCCCCCCCCTTCTTCTTCGAGTGCTTTAGTGGTAGTTAGGAGGAGGAGGCGTAAAGGGGGATACACGGGTGGGTTGTTAATGTCGGTTAGACGGAGAAATGGATGGATGGATGGATGGATGGATGGATGGGTGGATGGGTGGGTGGGTGGATGGATGGATGGATGGATGGATGGATGGATGGATGGATGGATGGGTGGGTGGGTGGATGGGTGGATGGGTGGGTGGGTGGGTGGGTGGATGGGTGGATGGGTGGGTGGGTGGGTGGATGGGTGGGTGGGTGGGTGGTTGGGTGGATGGGTGGGTGGGTGGGTGGGTGGATGGGTGGGTGGGTGGGTGGGTGGATGGGTGGGTGGATGGATGGATGGATGGATGGATGGATGGATGGATGGATGGATGGATGGATGGATGGATGGATGGATGGATGGATGGATGGATGGGTGGGTGGATGGATGGATGGATGGATGGATGGATGGGTGGATGGGTGGATGGAGGGGATACCGGTGGCAGCTAGTTCGGGTGGTGGGTCACAGTCTGTATTTATTATACCCATGGAGATGATGATGATGATGACACAGGTTGGGATTGTTAGTGTGTGCATGTTTTGTTTTTGTTTTTCGATGGGTTTTGGGGCCATTGACAGGCGGGTCAGTGTGGATGGTTTTGGGGCCACTGACAGGCGGGTCAGTGTGGATGGTTTTGGGGCCACTGACAGGCGGGTCAGTGTGGATGAGGAGGTGGCGAAATAGGGACGCTGTTCCGTTCCTAAGAGTTCTTGCAGGTCACCTTCATCGTGATGGTCTTCACCTCCGAGTACTCCCTCAGACCAGCCTCGCCCCTGGGACACAGAAAGTTGGGAAAATCAGAGAAATGGTACTTAACAAAAGCTCAACAAAAGACGACAGTCTTTGCTTTTTTTTTCCTGTGGATGTTTTTTACCCAGAATACAGATCATGCTGGACTCTTAAATGGTCAATTATTTAAAAACTATCCAATCTTGTAGATTTGGATGATTTTTAAATAATAAACAACATTTTGCATCGTGACTACTTCGAGCTTGTATTTTTTTTTAAGGTTTTGAAAATCTTTGAGACACATTTGACACACACGCACCACCACGCATACACGCACACATGCACGCACACACGTAAATATACATAAGTCTTAATATTGTCTCTGACGGGTGGAAACTCCAAAACTTTTACTTTCCAGGATTTAAGTTCATAAGCATCAAAAGTAGCAGATCTACAGTACAAGCTCATGCTTGCAGATATGCTACTTTTTATACTTTTGTGTGACGCTGTAGGTAGTATAATAATGACTTATTTAGAATATGGAGATAAGAGACAGCAATGAGACATATCATATGCCGGTGTGCACGGCATGTGAGATAATGTTGAAATGACGTGGCGAGTTCGTTTAACTTAAGTAATTTAGTTAGTAATTTAGTACCACTAGACCGGTGCCCGGCTGTAGAGCACAGTCGGTAACGATGGAATTTGGAGAGCCATGTATGCATGCCCGACCCGGCTATGCAATACCCGTTGTACCCATGTCAGAGTACCCGTTCCACCCATCTGTCTGTGTCCCTTTTATACCCATATATGGAGATTTCTGTATCTGTCTCTCTGTGTCCCTTTATTCCTATATATGGAGTTCTGTGTCAGGCATGCCCAAATATGGAGTGCTGTGATTTCAGAACAGGCCAGCTCCATATATGGAGCCTGGGCATGCAGGGGCCCCATCCATGAGCTTGGACAGATGCCTTTTGTGGCGGTTCTGGACAACCGTGGGTCCAACCGATTCGACACCAGGCACTGCACTGCACCCCACTGTGGTGGGGTGGAACGCATGTGTCGAATGTGAAGTTGGTGGGGCGAACGGTTCTCGAGTTACGTGGATTACAATCGTACACACGTACAGACATACGGAGACGTGGTGCATTCATACATAGATAGATGTAGACAGTAGACACAGTGCTTACACTGCTGCAGGTAGAATTACATAAAGAATTACATTATGCAATTTTTGCCATGGTAGGATTTCAAAGCACACAGTCAATATTAGTTATAGCCTGGCTTACAGTGGTGTATACAGTATAGAGTAGGTATAGGCCATCGACCAAAATGAATACTCACAATTCACGTCCATTGCCAGACATTTTATATCCTCCAAATGGACACTGCGTGCTCAGGGCATTGAAGCAGTTTATCCTAAGACATATACAAAACATACATCATTCTTCTGCATTTCCAAGCATATGTTTTGTTTAGTCATTGTATCGTGTTACACGGTGAAGTCACTGTCGAGTTAAAAAACATGCAGTAATCCTGGTCTCTAAACTACCTCCCCCTGGCCTGATGGAGGGGAAAGGAACTGGTCGGAATAACGTGTTCCTTAAACGCGCTACGTCCGTCCGGCCGGGGAAAGTCTCCCCTGTCAGGTGAAAATAAGCAGCTTGGACTCCTCATGCATAGAAGGAAGCATGAGGTCAGTCCGCTGCCCCCCCCCCCCCACATCGGCAGAGGAAGTGTAGCGCCCAGGATTACATTAGATAATTGACACTGGGTGAAAAAAAAATTGGTGAATAAAAAATAAATAAAAATAACACATCATTTACATTGTACGATTTAGCTTGATACTCTTGTAATTAAGAAAATGTCAGTATTTGTGAATGACATAATAACATGGAAATTAGCTGTCTTCAAATAAAAGACAAAATCTTGGTCTCAGAGTAGCCACCAAGATACTAAGTACTTTATGATTGCAGAATGAATAATGTACCATAAATATAATAAAAATCAGTCTTACCACACAGTGCCAGCCTGCATGGCTGTGGATATGGTCATGGCTTTGTTGAGGTCATTTGTGAATACAGCAGCGGCTAGGCCATATTGTGTGTCATTGGCTCTTTCTATCACCTCTTCAATAGTTTTGAACTTCATGATCTGCTGCACTGGTCCAAAAATCTGCAAATATCCAAGAACATTACAGGATGAATACTATACCACACGTTGCAGCACACTAGCAAATACAGATTTTCCATAAAGTCAAGAACCCTTATTTCCAGCATATTAGTCTTATGTTTGCTGCTCAGTTAGCCTGGCCTAGCCAGCCAGCGTGCTTTCTGGTCTAGAGGGGCAGGAGCGCTTGGAGGAGTGAATATTGGCTCACCAATCGGAGACCCCCTGCCCCCCTCCGCCCCTCCCCTCCTAGAAATCAGTGGAGGAAAGCGACACCCCCTCTGCTCTCAACTCTACTCTCCTAGACCAGGAAATGTGTCACGTTCCCCCATGCAAGCTTTCTTTTTTTTTGAGCCAAACGCGAAGGAATGTAAAAGCCTGGGTTACCGATGCTACTGTTCAGCAGGCTGTCATCAAATAATTGGCTTAGGAATGCAACTAAAACTAAAACAATTCCATGAACTCATATGGCTTCATGGGGTGTTTTCAACAGAGAAGAAAACCAGTCATGTTTTGCATCTGCAGCGGTCATGCAGTAATAATGAATAATGCTAATCATAATAGCACAGTGTCGTTGTCAGTGGTGGAAAGTAACTAAGTACATTTACTCAAGTACTGTAAAATCTACTCCACTGCATTATTATTACAAAACATAGAGTAAACCAGCCACTTCAGCTCTATATACATTTCAGTTCAGCCATTTGAAAATAACCGATCTACTATAGATCTGCTATTTTCACAAGATTTTTGGACACTTTTAAACTTGAAATGAGAAATTCTGCATAATTAGTACTTTTACTTTTGGTACTCTAAGTACATTTTGATGCCAATACTTTTATACTTTTACTCAAGTCCAGTTTGAATTCCTGACTTTTATTTGTAACAGGGTAAGTAAGTACTTTTTGAGTACATGAGTTGTTGTTGTTGTAGTACAGTACCTCCTCTCTAGCGATGCGCATGTCGTCCCTGACATCAGAGAAGACGGTGGGTTGGATGTAGTAGCCAGTCAGGCCCAGAGCCTTGCCTCCGCACTCCAGCTTGGCTCCTTCACTGATGCCACTCTGGATGTACTCCAGGATGCGGCTCTGCTGCTCCTGGCTGATCTGTGGGGTTGGAAGAGAAGGGAATGTGAGCTACGGGGCTGAGAGAAAACATCGACATGGATCGGGAGTTTTAGAGGAAGACAGGGGAATTTATACAGAAAATGAAAAGAGAGGAATGGAAGAGCGAGCACACATAAGTCAAATCCTGTGTTCATTTATCTTAGGGCACAAACGTCAGTATTACAAAGTTATATACAAAATAAAACCCTACCAATTCCATTTCCTCCCTCTATTTCCCATTCCAAATGCATTTGCCGAATATGTAACTATTTTCAGCAATGAGATAATATATCCTTTTTTGGGTGGGTACTACTGGGTAGATCTGGTTGAGCTGGGCATTTTGAAAGTATAGCTCTCAAGTCTAAAAAGTGTGGGCACCCTCAACTCTGAGGGTTTACACACAGAACCAAATGTGTTCGCAAACTATTTCAGGTCAAGGAGCCCCAAAAATATATGTAATTGGCCGCCGATGCCAATCTGAAAATATGTTATTCCAGGGAACCCCCCAGAATTAAGCAAAGATTTAAAAGAGTTAAAAACACTCGCTCTGAAGAATATATATATTCCAAATTTGTACCACATTTTCACGATTTTTCGAAAATAGCAGACCTACAAGCTGCCGTGCTATGAGCTTGTAGATCTGCTATTTTTCAATAGCTAAAGTTGAACAAGGAAAAAACAACCGCACACTGTCTTCAAATGCAGTGACCACCATTTATTAGGGAAATAGCAACGTTTCGGCCTATGCGGCCTTCATCAGGCTATCTTTTCAATAGCTAAAGTTAAAAAAACACCAAAAGGGGTTCCATCCCAGAATGGGTTAAGGACATGTACACGTGGCCATGTTTCTCTCACCTGCGGGCCCTGCTCCGTGGTGGGGTCGAAGGGGTTTCCCACTATCCTCCGCTTGGCCCTCTCCACGCTGCGGCGGACAAACTCCTCGTAGATGGGCTCCTCCACGTAGATGCGAGAGCCCGCCGTGCAGCACTGTCCGGCGTTGAAGAACACCCCCTGGTGGGCCTGCTCCACTGCCAGCTCCACTGTGGGGGGGGGGGGGGGGGGGGGGGGGGGGAGGAGGGAAGGGGTTAAACCACTGTTTCCCCAAACCGACTCGGGACACATTTTTGTTATGGGTCCCCTTCGTTTTTGTTTCGGCTTTTAATAATAATATTTATTTTAAAACATTCCCAAAAAAAGCCAAACTTTTCATGAATTAATAACAAAATCCAATGCTTTTCTTTTTAGTAATGTCATATGAAGACATGAAAGAAAAATCTTAAGAAATTCCATAAATTACAATACAAATTTAAGAAGTAGTGAAAATAGCCGATCTAAAAGCTCTACAACGTTGAATGGACCCATAAAGGTCCATTTGGTCCCAAACTATCATTTAGCTGGGAGCTCCCTCAAGGACCCCTGCAGGCCTGGGGGTCCCCGGACCCCACTTTGGGAACCACTGCGGTATACTACAGGACAGGGGGGGGATGAATGAAATCTCTGGCCAGTCACAGAAACAAGAATTGTCTCCGATGGAGCTGCAATATAACTCCCACTCGGTGAAAATGTGATACGGGACTCCTGAGAGACAGACAGGGCCCTGCTGCACGGTGCTGCACGAGGGGTTAAGCGGAGCGGCCGTGATTTATGGGCCCCGCGGCAGAAGCAGCAGCCCCGACCCGGGGCAGGGTTCCATTCCCCCTGATTTACAGGCCCTTATGGGGGAGCCCCGTGTCATGTCACGGCTGCTGAAAGCATTTGAGAGCCGTGGCAGGGCAGGCAGGCACCCCCGGTTTGGTAGAGCCACTTAGCCCATTCAGACCGCAGAGAGACCAGACTCTACAAAATGACTTCTGTTTCTATTATCAGACGGTGTGCGAATCATTTCATGTCAATGACCCCCGGAATTATCTTAAATAATTATCGTAAATATGTTGTTATACTTGTTCGGCAAAGATTTGAGTTAAAAATCGTTCGCTGTGAAAGAATATATATATTCATAGATTTGCACACCTTTTCACGATTTTTTCTAAAATAGCAGATCTGCTAGGTTTATAGAATAAAAAAATCATGGTTAAAAGCTATGAAGTGACACAGATGCGTCCTCAGGTCTAAATGTGTTAGAGAGAGAGAGAGAGAGAGAGAGAGAGCGAGAACTATCCACTTGGGCCTTCGATCATCACAGCACCATGCAGCTACAAAGCTTTTGAGAGCAACTGGCAGGATTCTCAGTCCATGTATGTTGTCTGTTGTGCATAATTATAATAATAATTATGTCCACTTTCTTGGTGGATTTTAAATTCATGATAATGGGACATGCAGTGGTGGCAATGTAACTAAGTACATTTACTCAGGCACTTTACTTAAGTGCAATTTTGAGGTATTATGACTTTACTGGAGTACTTCCAGTTTTCACAAATTTTACTTAGACTCCACTATAGGCTACATCTCATTTAAACACTTAAATAATGTGGACGAGTACTTTTACTTTTGGTACGTTAAGTACATTTTGATGCCAATACTTTTGTACAGCCCTCCCCCTATCCAGTATCCACAGTGCACCAAAGCATTATGGGAATTGTAGTCCAGGAAGGAAGTGAGCCCAGTGTCCATGACACTTTGAAATACTAAAAGATCTAAAAACACATATTCGCCCTGAAATAATCTATATTCAAAGATTTGCACCCACATTTCAAGATATTTCAAAAATAGCAGATCTACAAGCTACATCTGTTATTTTTCAATAGCTAAAGTATAACATAATGCTTAAAACACCAAAAGGGGTTCCACGTCCTGAATAGGCTAATACGCCTTTTACTTATTACAAAATGTTAATGCATGATTCATGCCATCGTATACAGGCAAATAAATGGGCACCATAAATCAATAAAACAGTGAGATGAAAACTTACTGTCAGCATCTGCAAAAATGATGTTGGGATTCTTCCCTCCCAGCTCCAGGGTTACTCTCTTCAGATTGCTCTTCCCAGCTGCTTCTTGGATCAGCTTTCCGACCTGGAGAGGAAGCAGATCTCGGGTTAACTCACACAAGAGGACAGCTCGGTAAATCACTGTTGATTTCGTCGACTAAATACTATGACGAAAAATGTCTGTCGACTATACCTTTTTTTCACTGACGAAAACTGAATGGAAACTAAATGAAAACCAAGCAATGATGACTAAAACTGAGACTAAATATACTTACAATTTTGTCAACGAATAAATACTAGACTAAAATGTTAGAAGGGACTAGTGGACAAGTGATCCAGTATAAATAAAAGTCATTTTACACTTTGTTTGCACGGTTGCATGCTGTACATATAGCCGATCGTTGTGAGCTTGTAGATCTGCTCTTTTCAGCGAGTGTAAAATTGACATCAAAACATCAAAGGCCCACCAAAACTTTTTTTTTTGTCGTATCGTATGAAATTTAGTCGACTAAAACTAGACTAACACTAAAACATTCCAGGTGACTGAAATGTTACTAAAACTAAATGAAAACTATTCAAGAGACTATGACTAAAACTAAAGTCAAAATTTGCTGTCAAAAATCAACACTGCAGTAAATCAACTGGATACAATCATTAAAAAAGACAAGAAAACAAAGGTTGGTTCGCTCCAAAAACAGGCGACGCTGCCCAATGTCGACCCGGCGAAACATGAGTTCTGCAAATATATAGACCCAATATCTGTTACGTTTAGTCTTTTGAGAGGCGACAGCGGAAAAATGAAAAGTGATGTTTCAGCATTGAACAGCATCCTACTACAGTGTTATGTCTAAGGAAAGGATCTGGACCACAGACAGGGTCCTGTGGGTGGGATATGGGACTGTGGTAGTTAGTTAATCCATTCAGGACGGGGGGGAACCCCTTTTGGTGTTTTAACGAAGCATTATGTTATACTTTAGCTGTTGAAAAATAGCAGATCTACAAGCTCGTAGCGCGGCTAGTGGAACGACATATTTTCAGACGGAGGTCGGTGGCCAATAGCATAATTTTTTGGGGCTCCTTGACATGAAAATGTTTGAGAACGACTGACATAGAAACATTTAGTTAACTGTCATGATTTGGAAGACTTTTGTAGAATCTGCTCTCAGGTCTACATGGGTTAACCTAACATGCCGTGAGAGGGGGGTTGCTTGTGGTCTAAAAAATACGACTTTGCGTCCCCCAGTCTCTCATCGAGAAAGTGTCGATGTCTCATAACGAGAATATTACTGGAAAACCAGCTTTTTTCCCCTTAAGCTCCAGATTTAGAGTTCAAGATATGCAGGAGCATGAAGCAGTCCTTGGTATTTTTTTTATGGTGTATACAATTTCTGAGATAACAAATCCCTGAGTATTATTTGAGGCTAACCAGCTGGTCTCGTTGTAAGCTCGGAGACAGATACATGATTTTTTTTGTGTGTGATGGAATCATGGAACATAATGTTCATGTGACTGTAATCTGTCGGAGCCGTGAGGTATTGTATATACCTTCGATAGATAACATGCGAGTCATAGAAACCCCAACAAACCAGGCCCTCATACCTCTAAACAAACATGCTCATTTCCGTGTTACTGACACAGTCTGTTTTGTTTTCCCAGAGCCAAGAAAAATTAGAGGATAGGACGGGGGGGGGGGGGGGGGGGGATACCGGTTCCATGTGACCCTCCAAGCAGGGGTGGAAAAAATACTCAAATGTTTTACTTAACCCATCTACAGTAGGCCTGACGTCGAAATTTTTAAAATGTCTTCTAAATCAGTTTTCTGAAAAACCCATCAGTGGTTCTCAATATTTAATGTCAAGGACCGCATGTCCGCCGACCCCCCCATCTGAAAATATGTTGTTCCAGGGACCCCTCCACCAGAAGCAAAGATATGAGTTAAAAAAAACGTTCGCTCTTATATATATTCAAAGATTTTGCGCCACATTTCTGCATTTTTTTTATTTTTTAATAGCAGACCTGCAAGCTCATTTCAAGTTTCCACGTGTATAAAAAAGAATGTTGCGAAAAAAGTGGGGACTGAAGTGGTTACTGTATGTTTTGTAATATTAATCAAAGTCTACAAAGTAACAAGTAACTAAAGTTGTAGTGGAGTAAAAGTACAATATTTGCCTCTGAGATGTAGTGAAGTAAAAGTACTGGAAATTGGAAATACTCAAGAAACAAGCCTATAGAGGTCCTATAGGGGCAAAGGCCTGTTAATTGCGAACGCAGTGAGCACTTACTATGAGACCTAGCAGATCATGTCTGTGTGTGTGTGTGTGTGTCTGTCTGTCTGTCTGTCCGTGTGTCTGTCCCGCTATCCAAATATGGAGTGTGTTGCATCAGCAATCACTCAGCTCCATATATGGGCACAAAAGGGGCCAGGTCCACTCAGCTCCATATATGGGCACAAAAGGGGCCAGGTCCACTCAGCTCCATATATGGGCACAAAAGGGGCCAGGTCCACATATACAGTAACAAAAGGGGCCAGTGATTTGTTTGTTGTGGACCTGGCCCCTTTTGTGCCCATATATGGAGCTGAGTGCGTTCGCTTCCCGCGTTCGCGCGTCTTACTCGTAAAGTATTCAATCAATCAATAAATATACTATTTTCCCAAGTGTCTGTTTTCACTACTGAATGACTATGAATGAGATGAGTACACCAATTTAATGTAGAATTTAGCCATTATTATTGCGTCATCAATATCGGCGAAAATAATCTGGATCATTTTGAGACCGATAGGATACCGATATGGTATCTTTATGGCAATTATGGCCGATTCGATTATGCTATACCGATTAGATTGTGCTATATAGTTTGAGTGCCACTAGGCTCTGTTGTGTCTGTCTGGTGCCATCGGGGTGTAGCACGCACTGGACCTCATCATAACACTTGGCACAGCTTCAGTGACTTTTAATCACAAACACAAAGAGTCTTGAGTAGTAGGGGGCTAGGCTAATGTGTTTACCCCCGCCACGGGGGAGGACATGCCGTGCTGTTCCGTGAGTACAGTCACAGCCGTGTGTGTGTGTGTGTGTGTGTGTGACTATGTGTGTGAGACAAGTACAGTCATAGCCGTGCATGCGTGCGTGCGTGAGAACATGGCTGCAGTTGTGTGGTCCCTGAATTGCACCTGTAGCTACAAACACGGCCACCCTTTGGCGCCCCGCGGAGGGGATGCTGTGTTCACTGTGGTCGGTCACCCACCTCCACCACCACTGGTTCAGTGAGGGACTGCTTGCTACTATGGTGACTCACTGTCTGGGCATCGACAGCCTCTTAGAGAGCACAAGGGCTCGTGCGGGGCCTTAATTGACTCCAGATCAGCAGGAAACAACAGCAAAACTAGTTAAAGAAAACTAGGCACTCATAGGAAATGTTCACTCACCGCAGATGATAAAACAAGGAGATGCGAGCGTACGCGTGTGCGCGCGTGCGAGACAGCGCATTATGAGTGCATTTAATGAGAGTAAGTGTCTGATGACTATAGTTAGGTAGGATGATGGAAAAACATGTTGGTTCAAAGGTTGATTCATTGGCCCAATTAATTCTTAACGCTTGTCTTGTTATCTATATAAACACTTAAAACGACTTGCTTAGATACTTCTCACATTTTAATACGTGAGTTATTGGAATTCACAACCGTTAGGATCCCAAAGCAAATCTGCAACAACTCCTCAATCTGGATTTCATTCAGGCCTTAAAAAAAAAAATTAGGAGAAATATTCTCGTCGTGTTTTGACATTTTGCTTTGGTTACCGTGTCTGTTTGCGTTCTTATCGCCGATAGCAATCTATGATTGTCTATAGATGGATTCAGTGGAATGTTTGATATGGCGCGGGAAACAGCTGTGACCGCAGTTGAGATTTGTTCTTACATTCAGTGAATTATTAAAACCATGAGGTCTCCCATATTATTATTATTAGTCCCAGTAGGGCTTAGCAATACTAACCCAGATCTGCAGCATCCAGCCACATTATTTTAGTGTAATATACGAACTCTACGACAGAATCACAGAGAGAATGAGATGAAGCGTTTACTGTTCATTACTTATAGTCTGTAGTTTCCCAGCAGCATGTGCATAGCAGAACTCTTGGCTTCAATCTACCATAAACTGTACGTAAAGTCCCTGCTTTTATCTGCTAAGTTTTGAAATCGCCCCTTCCTTCCACATGATGAATTGATCCATCATTTTAAATTTGTTTTGTTTCTTCCTTGGCCTCGGTTGCCTCGAACAAAACGATCAACAAGTAAGCAAGTCGTTCCTGCTCTCGCATAACAGACTGACCGGAAGCCAGCTGTCATCGGCCAGAAGAAATGGTTTTTTTGTGGTTCAAATTGAAACCATTCTAACAACGACGGCATACATGTGTGTGCTTATTGTAATCGCCATGTCTCTCTCTCTTTTCTCTCTCCTCTCTCCCTCTCTCTCTCTCTCTCTCTCTCTCTCCTCTCTCTTCTCTCTTCTCTCATCCTCTCTCCTCTCTCTCTCTCTCTCTCTCTCTCTCTCTCTCTCTTGCCAGAGAGTCAAAACAAGAGGATAATACTAGAAACCTCAAGGCTATTCCAAACACAACATAAAGCTGGCTCATTTCAACCAAAGATACAGTGGTGGAAAAGAAAGTACACAAATGAAAAAAGAATTGTGCAGAATATCTCATTTCAACTATTCAAATGTATGAAACATCTACAATCTACCCGATCTACAAGCTCACAATGCGCCGCATCGCGACACATTGTGAGCTTGTAGATCGGGCTATTTTCAAAAACTTTTTTTAGACATAACAAGATGTTTATAAAGTGAGACGCAGAAATGGAATCCGCTGCATGTCACACCGGGCCTGAGGAGGAACGTACGTGTTCCTCCTGAACGCAACATGTCACCAGGCCTGAGGAGGAATGTACGTGTTCCTCCTGAACGCAACATGTCACCAGGCCTGAGGAGGAATGTACGTGTTCCTCTGAACGCAACATGTCACCGGCCTGCAGGAATGTACGTGTTCCTCCTGAACGCAACATGTCACCAGGCCTGAGGAGGAATGTACGTGTTCCTCCTGAACGCAAACATGTCACCAGGCCTGAGGAGGAATGTACGTGTTCCTCCTGAACGCAACATGTCACCGGGCCTGAGGAGGAATGTACGGGTTCCTCCTGAACGCAACATGTCACCGGGCCTGAGGAGGAATGTACGGGTTCCTCCTGAACGCAACATGTCACCGGGCCTGAGGAGGAATGTACGTGTTCCTCCTGAACGCAACATGTCACCGGGCCTGAGGAGGAATGTACGTGTTCCTCCTGAACGCAACATGTCACCAGGCCTGAGGAGGAATGTACGGTTCCTCCTGAACGCAACATGTCACCAGGCCTGAGGAGGAATGTACGCGTTCCTCCTGAACGCAACATGTCACCAGGCCTGAGGAGGAATGTACGTCTTCCTCCTGAACGCAACACCTCCGAGAGCTCAATGCCTAACATGGTATGCCCTTGGTCATTTAGTTTTACATTAACTTCCTCCCAACTCTGCAAAGCCATCTGGGGTTCCACCCGTGCATGCGTGTGCGTGCGGTGCATGTGTACGCGCGTGTGTGTGGAGAGCTCCATGAAAGGAAAAGTCTGTCTGTCTGTCTGTCTGTCTGTCATCAGAAGGAAGGAGACAGTGTTGTAGAGGTGCTATGTCTGTTCCTGATGATGACTGCGCATGTTTTGCGTGCGTGTTTTGCGTGCCTGATGCACATGTGCTGCTCCGAGATGAATGGAGAGCCCTCCTGTCACGAGGCGTAATGACAGGGCATGCGGTTTACCGTCACAGTGAGACCACCATTTGTTTGTCATTTACAGTGCTTCAGTGCGAGGCACACAATGTCCTCCTAGAATGACACAGCAGCCACGCTCTTATGCTGCGCACCATGTTGGTCACTTTGACGCAAAAAAAAAGCCGAGTATAGGCAAGGGGGGGGGGGGGGTCCCCAGATGACAGTGTAGTGACAAAACGTAATAGACAAACTATACTATAAAAACTGGACTAAACATTTGCCAAATTATTTAAGAAAGAGCCAAGAATTGCGAAAATAGCAGATCAACAAGCTCAATTGTTATCTGTGGAACAGAGTCAAACTAAATGACTCAACTCCTACAGTTTAAAGTTGTTGTCGGGTGGGGGGTCCCAGCTCAAATAATGTGATTACTTTGGGAGGTCCTCAGTTCAAATATGATGAGGGGGCGGGGGTTGGGGTCGCCTATACCAGCCTGAACCACTGGTTTACGCAAGCGTTAATTTGATCCGTTAGTGTTACATTACCTCGGTTGATCCCGTGAACGCCACTTTGTCTATGCCCATGTGCGAGGCGATCGCGGCTCCTGCCGTTGGCCCGAATCCTGGCAAAATATTGATGACTCCCGGTGGAAAGCCGGCCTGTCAAAACAATATGGGAGGAAACAAGCTTTAGAGGAGATGACAGACCAGAGCCAAGCAAAACCACAGCAGGCAGTGTGATGTGATGTGAAGGGGGGGGAATCCGGACCCAACCCAACCTCTCCACCACGCAGGCCCCGCACACACAAATCGACAGAACATATTAAAGCAAACAGCCACGGAGGCTCCGAAGAAGAGATTGGGGCGAGGCCTGCGAAGGGAGAGATAACGGAGGCAGCCCGTTTTTGCACGGCTGCAACATCTATAATCTAGAACAGATTCAAACCATGATTTAATAATTGCCAAATTATTGATGTCATCATAGGCAAATGGTACGAAAGATATAGCTTATCTATTGTGAGCTTATGTGTTAAAGATGGAGTGCCGTGATTTTTTTCGACTTTTTCTGTTTTGTATGTTTGCGGGTGTTTCCGTACCTCTTTGATCAGCGCGCCCATGTAGAGGCAGGTGAGTGGCGTCTGCTCGGCGGGTTTGATGACCACCGTGTTCCCGGACGCCAGCGCGGGGCCCAGCTTCCACGCCGTCATCATCAGGGGGAAGTTCCACTGCAACAGCAACAACATTTATTTAACTTTATTTTGTATAATAAACTTTTTTTTCCTTTATGTCGTTTTTTTAATCCCTACATACGCTAAAGCAAGTGGTTCTCTCAAACATGTATTCATTCATTCATTCATTTATTCGAGGACCACCATAACTATTGAGAGTGTGTAGAATTATATATTTTTTATAATCCCACGATTTTGCAACCCATTTTTTCACCCAGTGTCAATTAACTAATGTAATCCTGGGCGCTACACTTCCTCTGCCAACCTGGGGAGAGCAACGGATTGACCTCATGCTTTCTTCTATGCATGAGGAGTCCAAGCTGCTTCTTTTCACCTGACAGGGGGGAGTTTCCCTGGTTGGACGTAGCGCGTGGAAGGAACACGTTATTTTGACCAGTTCCTTTCCCCTCCATCAGGCGCCCCGGCTGGCCAGGGGGAGGTAGTTTAGAGACCAGGATTACTGAATGTTTTTTTGTGAGGGTACCTACCCTAGGGGACACGGGGAGAACATGCAAACTCCACACAGAAAGGCCCTTTCACCAACCCTGCCTCGGGTATGAGCACTGATGACGCGTAGGAGAGAACACGCCCCCAGCGCCCACAGCGTTCCCAGCGGGAATCGAACCCAGGACCTTTTAGCGGTGAGGTGACAGGCTACAGACTGTGCCTGCACCGTGCCCCATTACACCAACACATAAAACCTTAATCACTTAATCCTAGCCACAACCTTGAATCTATATTCAATTATCTAACAACAGGAAAGTCTGTCCTCGCAATGTGTGTTTCTCAAATTTTACTACACTTGTGAGGACATTTGGCAAGTATAGTAAAACAAACAAGTACACATGCGTGCGTGTGTGGTCATGCGCACACACACCCACACGCACGCACACACACACACACACACACACACACACACACACACACACACACACACACACACACACACACGCAACACACACAGGAAGAGGACATCATGCATGCATCTGACTTGACACACTGGGTGGTCACAAGTCAAACCCAATAAGTCATTGCTTGTTAGTCACTTTACTCTCATTTTTAACTCTGTCTAAACATGAGTCGAGAGGAGGAGGAAAAAAAAGGGGTTTTCGGCACTTCTACGGCATTTCTCTTTTCTTCCCACCACCGCAGCATGGGGGGAGGGGGGGTGTATTGCAACACATGTGCAATACTTAGAGAACCCGTATCACTGTATTACACTCAGGGCCTGTGTTGTTTCTGCCTTACACGGGAACCCATGGGGCTCCGTCCGTACGCTGCACAACCACATGCTCTCTAAACTCCTCTTGCACAATCAACACACTGCGCTTAAACCCCCATGGAACTCCTGTACAATCAACACACTGCGTTTAAACCCCGATGGAACTCCTGTACAGTCAACACACTGCGCTTAAACCCCCATGGAACTCCTGTACAATCAACACACTGCGCTTAAACCCCCATGGAACTCCTGTACAATCAACACACTGCGCTTAAACCCCCATGGAACTCCTGTACAATCAACACACTGCGCTTAAACCCCCATGGAACTCCTGTACAATCAACACACTGCGCTTAAACACAATCAACACACTGCGCTTAAACCCCGATGGAACTCCTGTACAGTGGTGGACTCTTAATTGCTTACTTACTCTGTTACAAGTAAAAGTCCGCTACTCAAAATGTACTTGAGTAAAAGTGAGTAAGTGAGTAAAAGTACAAAAGTATTGGTGCCAGAATGTACTTTAAAGTACTATAAGTAAAAGTATATGCATTATGAATTAGTATTTCTCGCATTCCACAAGCTTTCAAATGTATTCATAAAATGTATGTAAAAAATCCTTTGAAAATGGCAGATCTACAAGCTCACAGCTTTTTTAAATAGCCAAGTATACTGTATATTGGGCTTAAGTGGTTAATGTATGTGTTGTATACTTTCTCACTGTTCTCCCTTTACTGAAACCCTGCAGTGTTGCTGGGTTCAATCTGTTTTATCTCTTCTAGTCTTCATTCTGTTTATATCTCATAATCTCTCTCTCTCTCTCTCTCTCTCTCTCTCTCTCTCTCTCTCTCTCTCTCTCTCTCTCTCTCTCTCTCTCTCTCTCTCTCTCTCTCTCCCTCCATCACAACTGGCACCACTATTCGTTGAGAGTGCCAACGGATTTACCCAAATATACACTGATTTATAGTACGTCACATGCAGAATTCCAGGAAAACAGTACAATGTTTTCAGCAAACGGGCAATGTCTTCTGTCCCTTATTACCTCACCACCAACAACCACTTCCTTAAACAACTGAAGCCCGCCTGTATCTCCAAAAACAGACAAAGATAGCCAGCCGATCTACCAGCTCACTGTGAACTGTGATTTGTAACCCGCAGCACGGGTGATTTGTAACCGGCAGCACAGGTCGGACTAATGGGAGGTCATACTTACGGGGATGATTTGCCCACACACTCCGATTGGCTCGTGTCTGGTGAATGTTAGGTACTCTCCATCTGTGGACACACACACACACACACACACACACACACACACACACACACACACACACACACACACACACAAACACACACGCACACACACACACACACACACAGAGACACAGAGACAAATAAATAAGTGTGTGACTGGGAAAGTGGTGGAAAGTAACCATTAGTAAGTACATTTATGTAAGTACTGTACTTAAATACAATTTTGAGGTATTTGTACTTTACTTTACTTGAGTATTTCTAATTGCAAGTACTTTGTAGATTTGGGGGGAAATAATTGGCCCCTGCATTTACACTGGCAGCCAAATCCAGCCTGAATCAGATCTGAGCCACATCCAGATTGGAATTAGATGTGTTTAAATCAGTCTAAATGCAGACAGGTCACATACAGTACAAGTCACATGGAGTCACATTCAGATGCGATCTGTCTCAGTCTGAATGCAACAGCCTGATCTAAATCAGATGCATGTGACTTGTTCGTGCAACACACAAACGTGTGTTGCACTATTGTTTTCTGTCTTCTCGCTTGTTGTATTTCTTTCACTCTCGTTTGGTTGTTTTTGTCTCTTGTTTGTTTACTTAATTGAAAATACTTGTGTGACGTCACGTCAGTAGCGCTCGGGTCGCGCTGCAAGTGACGTTTGATATGTGACTCGGGTCACTTCATGTGGTTGTTGCATTCAGCATTAAATCAGATTTGAAACCACCTCTGGATGAGACTCCAGTCACATGAAAAACATCTGATTCCATGTGACCTGTCTGTATTTAGACTTATTTAAGCAAATTGGATTTATATCTTGAAGTGACACAGATCTGATTCAGGCTACATTCAGGCTAGATTTGGCTGCCAGTGTAAATCAGGCCTTATTTAAGCAAATCAGATTCCAATCTGGATGTGGCTCAGATTCAGGCTGGATTCAGGCTGCCAGTCTGAAGACACAGACCAGATCTGGTCACTTGGCAAACGGCAGTTTGAACAGTCAGGGCCAAAAGATCAGATTTGAGAAATAAATCAGATTTTAAACAGATTTGACTGAATGTGACTGCAGTGTAAACGAGGCCCTAAGCAGACCTCAGGTCGACAACAAAGTCGTCTCTGTCGTGGGTGGAAACCTCATATGTCCCAAAACTGTTCCCAAATTCAAAAGCATCAAAAGTAGAAGATCTACAAGCTCAAAACGTGTCACTTCTTATGCTTCACAACAAATGTTTAGAGCTTGTAGATCTGCTACGTTTGATGCTTCTGTGTGACGCCTGTAGTGTGATCGTGTAGGGCGTTAATCGACGCATCAATAATGACACGTTGTGAGCTCGTACTGTTAGAGCTACAATTTGAAGGGGGGGGAGGGGGCACAACATCATTGTAGACTTTATTTTCAAATGCTTTACATTAACCACCCTCACGTCCCTATTCTACAATTCTTTATAGATCGGCTATTCTCGGCGAAGAGAATGCCCCCCCCACCCTATAAGCTGAATGGCCATGCAGGCTTTTAGACAGCTCTCTGCTATAGCTGCACTGGTGGCAGTCTACCTTAGGACAGACATCATTAGTGGTCAGATTTATAACTGGCCTGGGAGCAGGCCCTGCTGTTTACCTTCTGAACCCCTCAGGCCACGTTCATCTCCACCCCCCCCCCCCCCCCCCCCATAAAGAAGAAGCAGCAGCCATAGTCTGCCTCACGGACTCAAATGTTTTACTTAAGTTAAAAGTCTAAAGTATACTTTGTTTTAGAAATATTCTGTATCAAAATGTACTTTAAATGAAGTACCAAAAGTAGAAAGTATACACATTGTGCAGAATGTCCCCATTTCAAGTTTTCACATGTTTAAAACATGTTTGAAAGTAGCAGATCTACAAGCTCACAATGCGTCGCGATGCGACGCATTGTGAGCTTGAGAGAGGGGAGTTGCACCACTCAGTTCACACAGGTCTGATTTTTTATCGTTTAACAATTAATTAGCCATTAATGAAGCGTTAACGAGTTTCTATTAACAATCCTCATGAAGGGGAGGGGAGTCAAAGAGCTGCGTGCGTGCAGTGTGAGCTTACCCATTGGAATGGACGTGCCGTGGATCTTGTCCGCATATCCAGCAAAGTATCTGAGAGTCTTTATGGTTCCCTGGAGGTCCACAAACAGGGTGGGCAGGAAAGGTTTCCCACTGTCCAATGACTCTATCGTCTGAAGGGAGTGGAAGGAAAAGGTTGGGAAATATTCTAATAGAACAAATCCTAATATAATTTCACTCGGGCCGCGAGTGTTTTCCTCGTCTCCAGAGTGAAACATCATCCTAAGATAACATCGACCTACGCACAAAGCCCTTAAGTTATGGCACTTGCGTTCCTTTTAAGTAACACAATAAAGTGGCTGAAATGATTTAATACCATCATAAACACATGAAAAAAGATCTTAACCGGCCCCACCACCCCCCAAAAAGGGGGGGGCAATATTTTCTTTCATAGTCCATTACTTAAGAGCACAGATGTGGTCAGTGTGCTGCTAGAAGTTAGGCTGTGTTCACACTGGGTAGAACCCCATATCCACAATGTTTGGCCTATTCCAGATAGGAATCAGACTGGTTTTGATCAAGTCTGAACTGCTAAAAACACACACACAAACAGATTTGAACCACATCATCTCTACAGTTAGATGTGGTTTGAATTCGGGTGCAAAACCAAAACTGGTAAAAAATGTCAAAAGATCCGCAAGCTCGAAAAACTATTATATCATTTTGGCCTTAAGTAACCTAGAGCGTCCCTTCAGAACGATATTTTCAATAGATTTTCTACACATTTAAACTGCAATATGAATACTTTTACTTTGAGTACTTTAAGTACATTTTGATGCCGATACTTTTGTACTTTTACTCAAGTACATTTTCAGTTCTGTACTTTTACTTGTAACAAAGTAGTTGCAGCATTGGTACTTTTACTTAAGTAAAACAATTGAGTACTATTTCCACCACTGGTATTTGAGAGAGACAGATGGCAATGGGATCTCTGCACCGAGCCTCTCTCTGCTAGTACTGTACTGTACTGTACTGTACTGTACTGTACTGTACTGTGCTGTGCTGTGCTGTACTGTACTGTACTGTACTGTACTGTACTGTACTGTACTGTACTGTGCTGTGCTGTGCTGTGCTGTGCTGTGCTGTGCTGTACTGTACTGTACTGTACTGTACTGTACTGTACTGTACCACTATTGTTTTTGGCAGCACATTTTGATTATAGTTTTAGTCATAGTCTCTTGAATAGTTTTAATATAGTTTTAGTCACATTTCAGTCGCCTGGAATGTTTTAGTGCTAGTCTAGTTTTAGACTAAATCTACAGTTGATTTAGTCGAACAAAAATTTTGGCGGGCCTTGATGCCATCGTAATGACTGTTTTTCTTTTCACTTGCTGAAAATAGCTGATCTACAAGCCCACAACGAGCTTGCAGATCGGCTATTTTCAGCATGCAACTAATTGTAAAATGACTTTGGATCTCTTGTCCACTGGCCCCTTCCTAACATTTTAGTCGTATTTGTTGACGAAATTGTCAGCATATATTCCATTTAGTTTTCGTCAGTGGAACAAAGGTAGACGACGGACATTTTTCGTCTTGGTTTTAGTGGAGGAAATCAACAGTGTACTGTAGCATACTCACTGCTAGATAGACGCTGTCTCTCTCCACCAGGTCGGCCAGCTTGGACAGCAGCCTCCCCCGCTCCGAGGCATCCATCCTCCTCCACACCGAGCCCATGGAGAACGCCCGACGGGCCGCCTGCACCGCCTTGTCAACGTCCGCCTACACCATAGGAGACATTTTTTAATTACATAATCGTTGTTATTTTTATGAACATTTTCCATCCATCCATCTTCAACCGCTTATCCGTAGTCGGGTCGCGGGGGCAACAGCTCCACCAGAGTGCTCCAGACTTCCCTCTCCAGATCAACATTAGTGACTTCCTCCTGGGGGGATTCCGAGACGTTCCAAGGCCAGTGAGTCGATGAGTTTTCTCCAACTGCGCCTCGGTCTGCCCCGGGGTCTCCTCCCAGTGGGACGTGCGTCGAGGACCTCCCTAGGGAGACGCCCAAGAGGCATCCTAACCAGATGCCCCGAACCACCTAAGCTGGCTCCTTTCCAGGTGAAGGAGCAGCGGTTCTACTCCGAGTCTCTCTCGTTTCATTTTCACGTCAATTAAGTGATATCATTGCTGTCGGGGGGGGGGGGCAGAAACCTCTTATCTAGTTATTCTAACTTGTTGTGTTTCCATGGGAAATTAACACCCTATCATACTACAGCGTCACACAGACGTTTCAAAAGTAGCAGAAGCTGTTTCGAGCTTGTAGATCTGCTATTTACAGTTTTGGACACTGGGGGAATTAAGTTTCCACAGGACTTTGGTCCAAAATAATATCCCAACATTCTTCCTCCAGAATAATTCCCAACATTCTTCCTCCGAAATAGCCAATCTACAAGCTCACAACACATCAACTATGTTTGAATAGCTAGAAAAACATTTGGCTATTCCATTTAATTGGATTTCATTCTCATTTTTCTGCGGGGCCTCTTGGGAGGCCTCCTCGTGGGCTCTTGGGGGGTCCCCCTGGACTGCACTTTGAGAACCAGTGCCATAGACCAATAATCACACAACGGCCATTTTGCTCTTCTTTCACACCTGGGGGTGTCGTATACTCTGTGGGTGGGACCAAGCACCCAACCCAACCCCAAGTGTAAAAGAAAATGGAAGCCGTGTGAAAAGAGGGCTAATAAACAGGTGTTTCTCCACTCCCGTCTGAGTAGAATGAAATCTGGGTTTCAAACATTACTATGTTTGAAACCCCCTTTCCCCCCCTACACACACACACACACGCACACACACACGTTTCCATTTAGTGCAGTGACGTGTCGTCGACGAATGTTTTTGGTCTGCGAAATCAACACTGCTCACAAGCAAATAGTATACACACTACCCACCTCCCCTTTCTGCGCCCCCCCCCCCCCACCCTATTTCCAGCAGAGGTGCTGATTTAGGGAAAGGCCACAGAGACACTGCCAGGGTAACCAAACCACATTAGACTAAACTCATCCATGTTTGCTTTTCTTAATTTCTTGGACACAAACAGTTCACACGTGTTCACAACGCACCAAAACGAGAAGGGAAATGGGTGCCAGAGGGTATATACGGTGGATTACTTAGAGAATGTGGAAAACAAGGGAGCGGTTTTTCACCTTAGAGAGAACGACCGTATCTGATTCTCATAATATGTCGGGTGGAAACCTCATGCCATCCAAAAAAAATGGGACTTTTCAGGACTTTTCAAAATGCAAAAAGCATCACAGTAGCAGATCTATAACAGTGGTTCCCAAAGTGGGGACCCCCAGGGGTCCTTGAGGGTGTTCCAGGGGGTCCCCTGCAGCTAAATGACAGTTTGGAACCAAATGGACCCTTATGGGTCTGTTAAATTAACATTGATTTTACGGTCCCAGAAATAGAATTGCCATTAAATGGGGGTCTGTAGACTAATGCATGTCAAACTGAGGGGGTCCTTGAAATTAAACAGGTTGAGAATCACTGCTAGATCAGTGGGGGTCCCTGGCATATATTTTCAAATGGGGGTCCTCAGGCTAATTAGTGTCAATTTGGGGGTCCTTGACGTGAAAAGGTTGGGGAACCACTGATCCATAAGCTCGAAACGTGGCGTGAGCTTGTAGATCTTATGTAAAACAAAAGTTTAGAATATGGAGATAGGAGGTTTTTCTGCAGCGACAGTGATGATAGGGCGGAAACATAACTGTGATTTTCATTTGAATAGATTATGCAAAAAAGTGAATGAAAATAAACACCTTGTCGGCTTCCTGGACTTCACAGATCTGCTCTCCGGTGGCGGGGTTCTGCACGGAGAAGACCTTCCCACTGGCCGAGTCATGCCACTCGTTGTTGATGAAGATCTGCAGAGACGAGAAGAAGAGGTCAGGGATGTGCACACAGACACCAAAGGGGGGCTTCAGCCCCTGCCCTTTTACCTGTCTGTAAAACAACTGTCCTCTCCAGACTACGAATGCAGCATTTACTATGGTGAAATAAATGCAAATGCCCCTCCTCTCCTTTCCATGCCATGCCAGAAGGCAGCATTCAGGAGAATTTAGCTTTTTCCTGAACTTGAACACAGTACTTGAACACAGTACAAGCGCGACGCGTTGTGAGCTTGTAGATCTGCTATTTTCGCTATTTTTTTCCAAAACCGCCCTCTTACGGTATTTCAGCCCCTGCCCCTCTAACACTCTCTGCACGTACCTGGAAGAGATAGTGCTCTTTGTAAACAATAATGTCCTCCAATTGTATAATATGACCTGTGTAAGTTGACCCCAGAAACGCTTTGTATACCAAGTTATTGTTGGTATAAAAACGTGAGTTTGTACATCTGCTATTTTTCATTTTCAGAGAGAGGGGAGGGTGGGGGTTCCACGGCCAAATACATATCCTTTTTTTTAAATGGGGGATCAGTCAGTGGCTCTTATAGATGGCTGCTCTTTGGTGGTACAGGTGTAAGATTATTACAAAAAAGTCAGTTCAGTTCAGTTTTTATTTTTTTAAGAAGTAGGCCTACTGCTTAATTCCCAAAACATGTAAAAGAAAAATAATTCCAAGGAAATCAAAAAATATATAAAATGATTTATTCGTGGGCAAGGCAAACAAAGAAAAGAGACCAACGCGTTTCCAACTACACGGTCTTCGTCGGGGTCTATCTGCCCGTCACGTGGGGAAAGATAGGTTCCAACCACTCCTTTTTTAGAATCGGCCTCAGGTGTTCTTAATGGATTAAAGTAAGGTGATTGTGCTTGGTTTGGAGGGTGATTAAAAAAAGAACAACTAACCAACCAACAGGCTTGTTTAGGGCCTCCCTGCCCAGTACCCCTCGGAGCCTTGTGTAAGAGAGGGATATGAGGGGAGGGGGAGGGCGAGGGGGGGATCTGTGGAAATCTGCACAGAGATTCCTGCCTGTCCAGCATGACTCTCTGGGGAGTGCTCCACCATCCAGACAAAAGGGGTGGGGTGGGGGGTGGGGGGGAGGTGGGGGCAGATAAATCCCTATCAGACACCAGACAACCCCCCCTCCTCCCCTCTCCTCTCCCTCTCCCCCTGAAGCGCAGACACACGTTTCACAACATCTCTGCTCGTTTACGAGATCGTAAAACACGTGCTGCACTTGGTCTCTGTGATGTGTTAAAGCAGGCCTTCCGTTAAACAACCGCCCAGGATAAAAATAAAAAATACAAAAAACGGGGAACATATAGCCCAATTCAAAAGATGGAATAAAGCAACAAAATAAAAATAAATGTTTAGACAAATAACAAAACCTTGCGGGTTTGGAACTGTGGCAAGAGTGGAGAGGCTGTTTACAGAGAGATGCTTTCCAACAATGAGTCCATCGCAATGTTTTCTTTTTTCTTTTTTTTTCTTTCGTTTTGCTGCAAAAAAGCCCAAGCAGATCAACATGGAGATAAAGGTGTGGCTTTTGGAAATTGAGAGGATAACTTACGTAAGAAGTGAGTAAAGTCAGTACAATTTTCAATTTACTGAATTTAGGCATTTAGCAGACGCTCTTAATCCAGAGCAATTTACAATAAGCAAGAACAAAAAGCAAGGCAATACATCACATCCATAAAGGTAGTTATCATGAAACATGCGTAAGCTAAGAACGTAACAGCGGAATATCTATATAATGAAACTATACATATAAACTATACATACTATACTATACTATATATATGACTACATAAAATGCAATTCTAGTGCTGTCTACGTAACATGCTATGAGTCTGTATAAAATGCTACATAAGTCTACATAAGTGCTACGGGCCATGATGGAGTCTGAAAAGGTGGGTTTTCAGACTAACGCGGAAGGTTGGGAGTGAGGCTGCTGTTCTGATTGTGATGGGAAGTGCATTCCATAGTTTTGGAGCAAGTACATTAAAAACAGTACTTTCCGTGGTAGACGCACTCTGAGCCCCCCAGGCCCCACCACACGTATAAAATGCACTTTTTGGCCAGAAAGGGAATTTATTTTAGTAGTAACTAAAAGTATGTTTCTTCCGGTGAAAAAATAAATCCCTTTCTGGCTAAAAAGTACACTTTATACGTTAATTTTAGCTACAGTCGAGTGGCCTAATATGGACCCTGCGCCGGTGTTGGTGGTGCAACAAAGCCACGCGCCTTGAGCTTGTAGATCGGCATAATGTGTCTTAATTGTTTCATTTAGTACTTTCCAAAATACCTCTGTGGCGTTAAACAAAAAAAAAGAAAAAAGTACAACATTTGCCTCTTAGATCGTGTTGTGCTCGTAAAAAGGACATCAAGTCAACGTAGCTCCAAATTGTACCGAAGTACATCGTGTTTGAATAAATGTACTTGTGGTGGAAAAATGTCAAATGTCCGGAATTCAAAATGTACTTGTAAAACTACTAAAGTATTGGCATCAAAATGTACTTAAAGTACCAAAAGTATAAATACTCATTGTGCAGAATGTCCCATTTCATGTTTTCAAATGTATCAACATCATTTGAAAACAGCCGAAGCTCACAATGCGTCACGGTGCAATAATAATACAAATCTACACTAGTAACTAGGAGTAACTAAAGTTTTCACATAAATGTAGTGGAGTAAAAGTACAATATTGGCCGCTGAGATGTAGTGAAGTATATCGTAAAAGCACTGAAAATTGGAAATACTCACAGTAAAGTAAAACAAAAGAAACTGTACTTAAGTACAGTAGGCCTACTTAAGAAGGTACCACTGGTACTTGGTTACTTTCCAGCAGTGCTGGTGGTTATAAACATGTTTAGATCCATTAGTGGGGGGGGGGGGGCTACTCACACACTGTTGTTAATGGCTGTCAGGTCGGCGTTGATGCATGGAGTGCAAAGAGAACATCCACTGGCACAAATCCTTTTTCTGTGTATACATACGCTCTTTATACCGTCCTTTTCTACTTGAAGAGAGGAGCTATAATATACACCCATATACAAACACCCCGTCCGGCAACACAAACCCTGGAGAGGCAGCAATAAGGGCTTCAAGTGTTCCATACTTGCTCCTATTAGGGCCTCACTAAACTCCAGCCAGCATTGTTTACCGACATAAACTTACAGGGCTTAAGTACTATTTAATTGGCTGTAAACTGTTAGGGGAGTGTTTATTTTTGAAACCACTTGAAACCCCAGTGTCAGTGTGCTGTGTGTGTGTGTGTGTGTGTGTGTGTGTGTGTGTGTGTGTGTGGGGGGGGGGGGGGGGCACTCGGCAAAAATAGATGATCTACAAGCGATGTTACGACGTGATCGCGCTATATTCGTGAGAGGTGTAGAGGGGAAAATTAGTGGACAATGTAGAGAGTCTTGGGGGTCAGAACAGTCCGTATATGAATGTGTGACCGTTTCTGACCAAGCCTAAAACATTGAAGCAGGGAATCGTATAGCTTCAAATTGACATATTGGTTGTTCAGTTTGACTGTGCCTGTGCTATTAACTCATTTTGGATACAACTTTTAATGATTCAAATTGCCTGATATAGTTCAATTTGGAACGCTTTCAGCTCCGAGATGAGGTTCCGTGCCAGGGTACCCCTCCCCTGCACAGGTCGAAATGGGATCGAGCCCGCCCACAAACAGTGGTCAAACCCTTTTTCGCAGTATCGTTTCCAAAAAGTAAAGGTATCAGAAGAACCGAGATATAGTTTATAAACGTAACACTGTAGGCACGACAATTTAAGTCAGGGGTTAAAACAACCGCTTTACAAGTGTCAGTTTTCCCATGCAATCTTATCGGAAGCAGTACTGCGCATGCGGATGGGGTTTGACTGGACTATGTTATATTTAAGCCCATCAAATGCAAGTGCAGGCAGTGGGTACGGGTCATTGTGTAACCTACTTTTTACTGCTTTTTGTTCTACGAACACCTGTCTCATCAAGTGTGCATAAGACTGTTTCCTAGATTAAAAAAGGCATCAAAAGTAGCACACACACACACACACAGGACACACAGACACACACACACACACACACACACACACACACACACACACACACACACACACACACACACACACACACACACACACACTAGTGATGGGAGATTAATCGGCAAATTTGAGTTGTTTTTAGATTAATCGGCATCGGTTTCGATTAATCAATCAGAGCGATTAATTAATCACACACACACACACACTCTCTCATTCTCATGGCTGTCCGAGGTTAAAGAAGAGTGGGGCGTTTGGTATATCTGCGCATACCACTCCACAAAAAAAGAAGAAACGCACGCACATACATGCACGTTGCGCGCTACGCACACACACACACACACACACACACACACACACACCACACACACACACACACACACACACCACTACACACACACACACACACACACACACACACACACACACAACACACACACACACACACACACACACACACACACACACACTCTATATATACATACAAAACTCATCCCCCTCTCTATTCATATGCACCCCCCCTATCTGGGACTGACAATAGATAGACAGAACCACAGTGAGTTCTCTCCACCTTCTCTCCCCCGAGGCCCACGGCGTTCTCAGGGTGTCCACCGTGAGGCGCCGTGCTGCCTATACCTTTAATCTGCCTCTCATTAAGGCACTTCATAAAATTGTCAGTAACGATAAGGAGCGAGAGGGCTCCCCGCTAACAAAAACAAGAAAGCCTGTAGAGCAACAGAATTAGTTTTTTCTTCTTCTTCTTCTTTTTTTAATTTATAGAGGCCGCACTGTTAGTGGAACACCCCTAAATCAAGAGGGGTGTCCTCTGACAGGCTCAACGGAGGCCGAGCAAGAATGCAGGAACCGTGTGGGCTAGACTCTCTCTCTCTCTCTCTCCACCACACACACACACACACACACACACACACACCACACACACACGGCTCCTGCTAAAAAAAGGAGAGTGGAGGTCGTCGGGGAGAAGCAACGGAGAACACTATAGGAGCAGGGCCGCGCCACCTAAATCATGGCAGAAAAGGACCGCTGTTGAGAAACTTTTGTCTCCTTCCATTGAGGGACTTGATTAAGAATGACACGGCCGCGGATAAATCACAACTCTCAAGGTTTTTCTTAAAATTGCTTTTTTAGGTTGATTTGGGGAAGAGGTGGGGGTGGGGAGAACAGGGATGAAAAAAAACAAAGTGCAAAAGTGCAACATTTTCAGATGATAAATGGTGGTTTTTTCCTCTCTCTCTCTCTTCGCCCGTCCCAGCCCCGGGCCGATATACTACCACCACCTCCTCCTCCTCACATGTTGGGGTTTCAAGTTGGTTGGAAAGCCATTACCAATGTGACACTTCTAACCGTGTGGGTATATATATAGACCCCATGAGTACTATAGACAATAATAATCTGATGAAAAGGTTTTAAATGCCTATTATTATCCCATTATATCAACCACATTGATTGTTGTATTTTCAGATGCTGCAGTGCACATGCACACGAAGTGCACATGAGATACTTTATTATGTTTTTTTTTTAAAAGCCATTTAAAGGATCTGTGACACAAATTGAGATGCCTGATGTGTAAATAACATGTATGTGGCAGAGCAGCTGCAAATATTTAGCCCCCCCCCCCCTGCTCTCTCTGTTAAAGCTTTACACTGTCAATCACATCATGGCAGAAAGAGAGAGAGCCTGTTTTGGCAGATGAGAATGTATGTGTGTGTGTGTGTGTGTGTGTGTGTGTGTGTGTGTGTGTGTGTGTGTGTGTGTGTGTGTGTGCTTGTGTGTGTGTGTGTGTGTGTGTGTGGTGTGCGTGCGTGCGTGCGTGTGTGCGTGCGTTTACAGGTGGTGGTGATGGTAAACAAACATATATTCTGGTTAGTCGCGTTTAGACTGTGATAGAAGAAGTCTATAGCTACTCATGTCTTTTCACTTGAGTAAAAGTATCAATATCACAATGTAGAAGAGAAAGTACATTTCCAAATGTATGAAATCCTTTGGGAAAATAGCAGATCTACAAGCTCACAATGTGAACGATGCAGAGCTATGTGTGTTGTGATCTGAAGTTGTTAGTGTATACGTTTTGTTAGAAATCGTGCATTTCCTGTCTGTCAGTCAGTCTGTCAGTTGGTTGGTTGGTTGGTCGGTCACCCCAGGCATGACCATATATGGTCATGCCACATCATCAGGATGGAGATCCCTGATGATGTCAGCAATATTGCTGTTCATTCAGAAGTTGTATTGTATTTATAATATAACAATAATAATAATAATAATAATAATAATAATAATAATAATAATAAGGGTAATAATAATAAATAAATAAAATAAAAACATTGACCTTTGGCACATAACTATAGTAGTACAGGCTGTAGTAAAATAATGAACATAGAAATTAAACTAAGTACATTTACCATCTTAAGCGAATTAGTTGTGACTGAAGTTTATTCAGTGATTTCTCACAGCAAAATGCACATGGAAGTAATGGCTGGTACGGGGCATGCCAAAAATACTGACTGCAGCAAAACATCTGTTTGGCATGCTAACATCTTCTCACGGCTCACATGCTAAAGGCTTCAGGAATATATAATGGTCCTCAGCTCTTGGCTTCTTTGGAATGAGGTAGGCATATATATATATATATATATATATATATATATATATATATATATATATATATATATATATATATATATATAGTCATTTTTTTGTTTTGTTAATTGTTAGTTTTTCCGTAAATGAATGCCCTGTATACTCGTAGGAAGCCTTCGCTATGTTTTACCAGTTTCAATTGAAATGGGCCTCCACCCTCAGGGGGTACAACTATTTCCTGTTAACCATGGGTAAAATGTGCGGCATTGGGAGGTAAAGGGGAGACACTTTATTGTGAAGGGACGACAGGATGAGGAGAGGTGCGTAATTGTCGAGAGTAATGGCTGTGCACGATATTGAACGGTCTGGACTATTTGTGTATCAATACGACTGTATCAACCAAATAATTATATTTGGTCTTCAAACGGGCCTCCAGATTCCTAAGACCGCCCCTGTGACACACAAAAGTATCTAAGGTGCAGTGTTGTTTTTGGCAGCACATTTTGATTTTAGTTTTAGTCTGTTGAATAGTTTCCATTTAGTTTTAATCACATTTTAGTCACCTGGAATGTTTTTAGTGTTGGTCTAGTTTTAGTCGACTAAATATCATAAGGTTTTAACCGACTGAATCTACAGTTGATTGTGTCGACTAAAATCTATTTTGGCAGGCCTTGTTGCTGTCTTAATGACTGATTTTACACTTGCTGAAAAAAGCCGAACTACAAGCTCACAACGCATCATAGCGAGTGTAAAATGACTTATACTGGACCTCTTGCCCACTAGTCCCTTCCTAACATTTTAGTTTTTATTTGTTGACAAAATTGACAGTATATTTAGTCATAGTTTTAGTTTCTATTTCTTTTTGTGTAGTTTTCGTCAGTGAGAAAAGATAATCGACGAACATTTTTCATCAGTTTTAGTCGACGAAATCAACACAGTTTTGGTTTCCACCCGACAGAGACATACACAGATACATAGAAATGTGTGCATGTAGATTAGTGTGTGCGTGCACGCGCATGCGTCATGTCTATGAGAGAGAGAGAGAGAGAGAGAGAGAGAGAGAGAGAGAGAGAGAGAGAGAGAGAGAGAGAATGTGTGTGTGCATTTGTGTGGGATGTTACACAACACACACCCAAAAGATCCCAAACAAGTCAGACAGAATTGTAAAAGTGACCGGCTGCACCTGCAACCTTTACCATGTGTCTGTCTGTCTGAGCAGGAAGTTTCATATCCTCTTCTATCACATCAATATTTCATGTCAAAGACCCCAAAAAATATATGCAATATGCCTCCGCCCCCCATCTGAAAATATGTTGTTCCAGGGACCTCCCCAGATGCAAAGATTTGAGTTAAAATGTTCACTCTGTAATAATATATATTCAAAGATTTGAGGCACATTTTCGCCATTTTTCAAAAATAGCGCTCTGCGCCCACCCCCCAGAGACAATGCCACCCTGCGCCCACCACCCAGAGACAATGCCACCCTGCGCCCCTCACCCAGAGACAATGCCACCCTGCGCCCACCACCCAGAGACAATGCCACCCTGCGCCCACCACCCAGAGACAATGCCACCCTGCGCCCACCACCCAGAGACAATGCCACCCTGCGCCCCTTCATGGCGCTGGGCAAGCAGGGCTGACCTCGCCTGTCAGCGAGAGGAAGACGTCTTTGTCGCGTCTGTGGGCGAGCGAAGGGTGAGAGAGCTGTTCCTGTTCCCTATTGTTCCCGAGTGACGTGCAGACAAAACTTTGACGCAAAAAACGGCAATCAGAAATAACCTCTCCCCCATGCACTGTGGATCGAAGAAAGGCAGGCTGTGCATGTCATTAGAGTGGCAGGCGAGAAGAGATGCCTTTTAAAAAATATATATAAACTGTAAAGCGGTTCTTATGTGAGGCTAATGTGTCAATGGCATTTCAGTTAAACAATTACTGCTGTGCTCTCATTTCTCTTTTTTTTCTTCCCATAGCTGAGCGGACAGTATTTTTTATACACCTAAAAAAAGAAGGGGGAACTTACACATCTACATGTTGTGAGCTTGTAGATCAGCTATTTGAACTATTTTAAAAGGTTTTTTTAAATAGTAAAAAATGGCAAATTAGTATAGGGATTAGGGTTAAGGGGTAGCGCAAGATATAGCCCCAAGAGTTTGTTGCAAATAATAAGTAAACACCTAGAAGAGCCGTGCATGCTGTGACACCGCTGTGTGTCGGGGGTCTCGCTGGGGGGGTGGGGGTGAGGGTGGGGGTTCAGATGGATTTATGGAGTCCAAGTGTTTTTCATAATGTCACCATCAGGATTTACACGTTTTACGTCAAGTGGGGGTGGGGGGGGGGTGGCTGAAGAGCGAAGGTATATGGAGAGTTAACAGGGGCAACCTCCCCCTGTCACCCCCCTGTCACCCCCCTGTCACCGCTCTTCCTCGCACAGTGATTAAGAGACAGGGGACAACGATGCTGACGCGTCGCACAAGGACGATAATTTACACTTGACCCCCCCCCCCCCCCCCCCTAAAACATAGCCTTTTCACTGACGGACATATTCATGGCCGCCGCACACTTATCTAGGCCTCAAATTTACACTCCGGCGTCGCTTGCCGACCATTAGCCGTTCTTCAAGCTTAATGGTGCGGTCGTTTAGCTTGAAGATCTGCTGTTCTTTAAGGGCAATCGACACCGTCCGCCGCCGCTGCCATCGGGCGTACGAATTGAGCTTCTTACTCTGTCACTCTGTCCAAAGATGTGTGTTTTTAACAGAAGATATGCAATGAGAGGGAGAGAGAGAGAGAGAGAGAGAGAGGGAGAGAGAGAGAGAGAGAGAGAGAGGGAGAGGGGGTGGGGTAGAGAGAGGGACAGAGAGAGAGAGGGAGATAGAGGGGGGGTAGAAGGAAGGAGAGAGGAATGGAGGGAGGGAGACAGGAGGAGGGGAAATGAGCGAGGAAGGGAGACAGAAGGAGGGGGGGATGAGCGAGGGAGGGGGGGTGAGCGAGGGAGGGGGGGATGAGCGAGGGAGGGGGGGTGAGCGAGGGAGGGGGGTGAGCGAGGGAGGGGGGTGAGTGGGGGGGGGGGGTGAGCGAGGGAGGGAGAAGGGGTGAGAAAGCAGAAGGAGGAACACTAGCTGTGCTTGTTGTGATAAATCATTTGGTTGCTCAGTATCCTCTAACTTGTTGTGATAAATCATTTGGTTGCTCAGTATCCTCTAACTTGTTGTGATAAATCATTTGGTTGCTCAGTATCCTCTAACTGAGGCTGTGTTTGATGTTCATCGCAGTAAGACGGTGGGTTTTGAAGTGAAAAACTCCAGAACTGCAGGTCAATGTTCTGGCGAGGCAGGGCCACTGACCCACGCAGTGAGACGGGGCCATAATTTACACCCCCAGCCCGGCGGACAGCCCCCCCCCCCCTCCCCCCAACCTTCCCATCTGTACTATCTCAATCAGTGACAGATTGATGGGGCCTCTTATTCATCCCAACTGACTGGGGGCTTCTCTTCATAGATTACTTTACAAAAACGTCTTGTCTCCAAACGGACAGGTCTCCCCATAGGGCGCCCTGTGGCGCAAAATGCACTAATGTTGATGCCAACACATTGCAAAAAAAACAACAAAGACAATTTACAACCTTAACCGTTGAGTATAGCACATGAGCCTGGCCTATAAGCGGCCGGATTCTGGGGCTAACATTCAGCTAAAAGAATATATAGATATATATGCAAGCGTCGTGCGGAACTTACAGATCTATCGGATATTTTTCTGGAAAAACGATTTGGTGTACAGGGACAAAAGGAAGCTAGGGGCCTAGTATTAAACCACTGTGGGACCCTGGTAGGGTTAAGAAATGTGGGTTGGGTTGGGTTGAATATTATTAAATTACAAACTAAATTTTACACAAGCAAGCAAACACGTGCTTATCAGTGAACCAAACTACCATCATGCCACAGTGAGTGGGTCCAGTTTAACATTAACTTGCAAGAATGTTGCTTCTGTTCTAGTGCTTTAGCGAGTGATTGAGCAAAAAAACTAAAATGCTGTATTATATAAAATATGCCGGTTACAAACCTAGCCGATATAGGCATTAGGCACATACCTTTATTTGCAACACAAGTGGCTTTTATAGACTGTTTCTTTTACAGACAGTCTTTTAAAGCACTTTAAGTAAACGATCCGGAGGTGCAGCTTTTCTCCAATCCTGTAAGATTTATATCCCTCTGGGTGTTAAGTTTAACAACTCATCATTGAATGGTGTTACAAAACCACCAACCACCGACCAACATAAAAATAAAAAAGGGCTTGGAGAAAGCTTTGTCTGTTTGTGTTAATTACCCATAAAGCATAGTTACTCTTTAGCCTTCCTCCACTTCATCACAAGTGAAAAACATCAATAAATAGCCATCAGCGTTGTCTAATTTATGGCTTCCTTCGTGGTCCTATCAGCCCAGCGGACAGATAGCTCACACAGGCTGACTCGTTTCACCTGTAGCCACTCAAACAACAGTTTAACCACTTAAACCCCATATGGCTGAGAGGAGTCCCACAGGGATCGGGTCCATACTAGTGTATTTTTTCTGTTTTCTTCTTTTATTGTACAGGGAACATTTTCACTGAAACTACAGCCGAGCGACAAGCCTGGCGATCGGCTATAGTTTCAGCGAAAGCTCTCCCCACAATACGGATGCTATAGGGCTTAAGTTGTTAAAACCAGGATTAGCTGGTTTAACAGCGGGAACCCCTTTTGGTGTTTTAAGCATTATGTTTGTTATTCTTTATAGCTATTGAATAATTGTAGATCTACAAGCTCATTCTGCGGGTCCTTATTGACATGAAAATGTTGAGAACCACTGGCAGAAACATTAGGTTTTTCAGAAAACTCTTAGGATTTGGAAGACATTTGTAGATTATATCCTCAGGTCTAAATGGGTAAACGTTATACGTTGGTTAGACATAGGCCTACTAACATTAGTCCGACAACACCGTCGCTCCCAACATGTGTGGTTTACACTTGGTTGCATACTGAAAATAGACGATCTACAAGCTCACAACGTGTCGACTGTGACTAAAACTAAATTAAGTTTCAGTCCAAACACTAGGACTAAACTAAAATAGAAATTTGCTGCCAAAAACAACAACACTAGGTTAACTTAAAACTAACCTGTGGCAAGTGAGGTTAGGTTTAGGTGTTTTGGGTCCTATAGGGTGTCCGGACTAATGCCTGTATAGGACTGTTGTGCGTCGGGACCAAAACACATGCAGGGTGCTGCAGTTGCTGGTGCGGGTGCTGCATGCGCACAAAGGATAGCAGATCTTCAAGCTTACAATTGCATCACGGCATGAGGTGTTGTGAGCTTGTAAATCTGCTATTTTTGGTACACATGACACATAACAGCCAACAAAAACCAAGCTTGCAGCCTGCCAGCAATAATAATAACACACAGGGATAGAAGAAGACATGTGATGCGTGTGGCTTTTTTCCAATTCAAAGGCACCCAAAGATAATGAATAACATTACACGGTCAAATCCTGTGCGTTCATTTAATTTTTGTTGAGTGCAAAAAAATACACCCGTGTATCCAGGTCACGGGTCCTTTATTTTATTTATTTTTACACTAGTTAAATTAGTAGTTAAGGCCGTTCAAAGCACCACGACCAACACAAAAAAGGCCCACACACACAAACACCATTCCACACTGCATGTGCCGTGCCCTGATCACACAGGCTAAAAGAAGATGACTGTTAACTGACAATCGCATCAAATTGTTTTTTCGATAAGACAAGTTCACGGCTGGGGGAACAGTTCACCGCACGGTGAGAGGGACAAGGGGCATTTTGACACTGCTGCAATAACACTACTTTATCTCACCCTCCACATCTGTAATGATCACAGCTCCGTATCTTAGATATATCGGCATAGATATTTTCAGGGCCACACTCGAGTCGTGACCTTTGTGTTGTGCAGAAAAAATAAAGAAAGGGACATAGTGACTGAATGCTGCACTTTAAGCAAGACTTATACTTGCATAACCGATAGATAATAGTCGTTAGGTAAAATGTTATATATGGAGCAAAAAAAAGCTATAAGCAAGTCCCCCCCATCCACAAGCCAAGTGGGTTGTGGAGGAGCTCAGATCAAACCGCTGTTCCATGTTTCCCTGGCAGGCAGTGGGGTGGGGAGAACAGGAACAGGGTGTGAGGGGAGCCGCGCTAGGGGTGCCCCATAAATCAGGGCCCTCCTGCCCCCTACGTCCACCAACCCTACTGGGACTGCATGATCCAAATTCCTGGAGGTTAATTCACCAAGTCGCACTCTACATTTACCCCCCCACCCCCACCCCATACACCTTTTGAGTCTTTTTAAAACAACATTTTTAACGTTATATATGGAAGCAAAACGGAAAAGCTTTGAAATGGAGGCACACATCTAAAAGTATTCATATCAACGTGATCCACTGTATTGGCCGCCCGGTACGCTTTACACTGCAGCGCTCTCCAGCAATGTTGCCCTTTGCACTTAAAACGGAGAGATTTGTGAATGAAGTTATGCTACGCTATCGTGATTTAGCTGTCCTCTAAAGCTGCCCTTTACTCTTCACAATCATAAAAGCATTTGTTCTGTATTGAGAGAGATCAAGTCTCTGTTGGGCCAGGATGCCCGGTATATGTCTGACTGTTTAGGATGATTATAACTCTTCCCAGCCAAACTTCAGTAACTGTAAAAACAACTGCCAGAATCCAAGCAGTACAGTCATCTAATAGCGATATCCATCCCTTCAATGCTGGGCCTATCAGAAGATATTTTATACACAAACAGCTAATCAGCATGCTCTCAAGTCATACCCCAACTGTTCTGTGATTTACAGAGTTGGCTTAACGTACACGAAGGCCCAAAGAGTCTGTAAAAAACGTGAAACAAATCTATCAAGAGATTTCACAGAGATGTTTTTTTTTTTACGGGTGATAAAAGGACTACAAAATGTACTTTCAACAAGTCTCCATGTACTGTATACTATATGTTGGCTGGTTCATAAGTTAGGGGTCATATGAAACGCACAAAGGCTCTTTTGGTTCTACAGTTAATTGTTAACGAGATAAGTTCATTAGAGCTTTAAATTACACTAGAGTACGGTGAGAGGAATGTAATATTGTTGGGACATGTTGGTCTGCAATATGGAAACCCCATGTTATTTCCCTGACCCCGTTTGTTGGAAGTGTTGAAACGCGTTTGGTCATTCCGTTTGCCTTGCTCTCTGGGATAAGGGGTTTAGCGGTGAAGAAAATGGAGCCCATAGTTTGCATCACCACAACAAGCCAGAACTATTATTTTTTGCCTTTAAACTTTGAAAGTAAGATAAGAAAGACAAATGATCTGCGACGGAGAAAACATATGTACGTGCACACAGTAAAAAAAGAATCATGTGTTTGTTTGACCATTTGTAACTCTGAGCGTGTACAAACGGTAGAAACTACATGGACCATTTTGGTTACGTTTGTGCGCGCTCAGAGTTAAATTAGCACCGAGGCATTGACAGTGTAATATATTTACTTTACTCAAGCCCTCATCCAGCTGTTTCTGAATCAGCCCCCCCCCCCCCCCCTCTCTCTCTCTGACTCCCACCCACACACTTCCGAGGAGGTATAGAGTTAAGTAGACTGATCCAAAAATCACTCTGATCGTGGATTTCCTTCAACAACACGAACGTTTAACTTACTTAACGTCTGTGATACGGGACCATGTTACTATGAGGCTAGACTGTGGTACAATAGAATAGAATGCTATGATTATCAAATGTTATAACGAACGACATGGTGAATGAATCCCCATGCAGTTTTTTTAAAGAAGGAACACGCATGTGACTGTGGAAGACCAAATAGTTTGATTCATCGATTGAATATTTTATAGGAAAAAAAAGACATCAGTAGCCTACAAATGCTGCTGTATACTTTAGAGATGATGTAAAAAGGGGGGGGAATAATAATAAAAAGGTTTAGCCCACAAAGCCAACATTTTTCCTCATATAAATCCCAGTCAGAAGGGTAAAAAAAAATATATAGGCCTACTCTAAATAAATATCTAAGTAAATATCAAATTGAAAATGAGAAAGAGCATTTTCAAGAGTGCATGTTCACCTCAACGCATGGTTTGACCTATAACGTAACTTTGTTTGTAAAGAATTATGATTCAGTCCAAATTCGATAAAACGACCCTCTTTCATTTGCCATGCACAAACAGTCTATTTTCTTTTTTTCTTATTTTTTTTTGCTTTCAGTGAATATGGATTACTGACCCTGGATCCTCTTATAATGTCTCTGGAATATGGAGCCAATGTTTTCATTGTGAACAGACTAGAGTGGAAAACTTGGTGAAAATGAAATGACACGAGTCATTATATCACCAAGAAATTGCTTTGTGATTAAAACCATATTTCTCTTAGTCATGACACACAATCAAGCTACGTACGTACGACACACCCTATGAATAGAAAATTAAGCTAAAAATAAATAAATAATAACCTTACAAAACTCCACAACACTTACAGATCTAATATTTTCACTATTTTTAAAAAAATATGGCTTTATGTGGCTAATGGACAAAGCTGTTTTTTCCCCCTTTTCTGAAAATGCCTTTTTTTAACTGCCAAATGGAGAGAATAGCCTATTCATTCCAACCGTTACAAAATTATATATATATATATATATATATATATATATATATATATATATATATATATACACACACACACACACACACACACACACACACACACACACATAGGCTATAGGTCTATACTATAGACTCTATATCCTAGGCCACAACATATGCGTCTTTAGTTCATGTGCACTGCAACTTGATAGACTGAATTCCACCTATTTCTAAGTCATGGAAGCAAACCTCTCAATCATTCAAAGACCATGCTTTACGCCGATGGAAAATAGCCTATATCTGAGATAGGATCGGATTCTAAGCGAAAACACCCCGACAGGCTCATCATGCCTACAGGTACACACTAACACACACTAACACATCACGCTGATTAAAAAAAAATACAACATACCAAAGTTTATCACCTGTGCTGCTGTGCGTAACGGGCGCATGATACAGCCATTGCACCGCACCTGGGCTTTGTATACGATTTCAGCAGCACATTTTTTTTATAGTTAAAATCTGTCGATCGGATCGACATGCATGTTTGTTTGAACATAATATATTAGATTCAAAGCAAAAAAGATCAGTGCGGTTCCCAAAAAGTGGGGCCAGGAAACCCTCATGAGTCATGCAGGCTTCCATCATCATAGCAGGTCTGACTGTGTAGCCTAGCCTACTTATAGCCTATATCTCGGAGCTCGTGTAGCCTACAAGTGGAACCAAATGGACCCGTAGGCTACACGAGCTCCACAGGGATAGCCTACTTTTGGAAATAACTTAAAAATTGTTTTAATGAAACTTACCTTGGTGTACTGAATCTCCGCGTTGGGCACCGGCTGGGGCATGAGGTGGAGTTGTGCCATGAGCGCAGCGGGGTCGCTCTTCACTCCGCCGGGGATCTCTACTTTACTGGAAGTCATAATAATTATAATAATGCTATGTTCTGTTATAGGCTACTACAAGTCCGTCCGTCCGTTCCGTTCCGTGCGTCTTTCTTGTTTTTCTGTGGCAGTGGCAGCCAGTCAGTCAGTCAGTGTAGTGTGGCGTCTTTCCTGTTTCTGTTTTTTTTACCCTTAACAATTTCTCCGATGTAGGACTTTGGAAGTTGGAACCCTTCCTGGCGTTTATAACCAGGTGTCAACTGCGGTTCATTTTTATTGGGTGAAAAAAGAAAAGTAGGACGTCCCTACTCTTGGAAAATTAAATCCCGCATTTACATAAAGTTCCTCTTCTCTCTCGTATTGAGGAGGAGAGATGTCTACACCCCACCCCCTCCAGACGAGAGAGAGAGGGTTTTACTTTCACTTACAGCGCTAAAAGGGACATATCATATCTTAGATAGCCTATAATATATATATATATATATATATATATATATATATATATATATATATATACATACACACACACACACACACACCTATATTTAAATTGTATAAATGAAACCACAACTCAACAGTTATTTAGATGTAGCCGCGGCCTATATCTAAACATATGGTTGCCGAAATCAATTTAGCAATCAAAATAATTTGTCCTATGGCTGTAAGAATAATTTGGGACAGTCTATAACGTGAAACATGATAATTAGACTGTAAGCCTATAGGGCCTGTAGGATATTAGTTTTTATTTGTTGTTTTGGTGAAATGGCGACGAAAAATAACATTTTTGTGGGTGAAGCAGATTAATTTATGTTCTTCGCATTGGTGTGTATACCATCGCACTCGCAGGATATCTTAAATGGACATAATTGCTTGACATGATTGTGCTAAATGTCTTTGGTTGGCTTGCCACTGCTTAACTGCTATGATTTAGCATAATCGGCACGCCTCAAATGGTTAGGCTACCTACACGCGCGCGCGCGCGCGTGCGCGTGCGCGTGTGTGCGTGTGTGTGTGTGTGTGTGTGTGTGTGTGTGTGTGTGTGTGTGTGTGTGTGTGTGTGTGTGTGTGTGTGTGTGTGTGTGTGTGTGTGTGTGTGTGTGGATTAGCAGTCCAAACTATTTCCTATGGTGTGTTGATCTCTCCCCAGCCAGGTGATAATTCCCACTAGGGATCGTCTGTCTAGGCCCTACCTCCTCGAACATTTCAATAAACATCCCACTAATTAAGTGGAGGCCGGGGATGAATGTGACACGATCGAGGGTGTCTGTCTGTGACAACAAGAGGACATTAACATAGGCCGCTAACACATGTACTAACACATTGAAAACACGCTCATATCCTCAAACACTTACCGCCCGTAGGTGCTTTCTTTCTCCTCGGGTAGATAGGCCTACACTTTGATAAAACGGCAAGGCTAGGCGGCCTATATAGGCTAATTAAACATGTCAAATTGACATGGAAATGTGGATGGACTATGTTTTTGGGGCGCCCACCAACAGTCCATGGACGCACACAGCAAGTCGACCTGAATCTCTTGAAAAAGACAGAAAAGAGACTAAAATTAGCATTTCAAAATTTCGCGCGTGCGTGAAACAACTGCGCCCGTGTGTGCGTGTCTGTGTGTGTGTGCGCGCGTGCGTGCGAAACAACTGCCCCGCACTCACGCACACACACACACACAATTCCAATTCAATTCAAAGGGCTTTATTGGCATGAGAAAACATACGTTTACATTGCCCCCCCCACACACACACACACACACACACACACACACACACACACACACACACAGGCCTATAGGCCTCATTTGCTAATCCCGGGAGGAGAAGGAGGCTGCCTATAAGGCCTATATATGTCTGTCTTTCCTCCATCATCACATCTCCTTTTTTTCACAGCATGGGCGACACTCTGGAAGGATGTCTGCTTCACATCAAAGACACGACATGCCAGGAAAAAAGTGACATTGATGAATGCATTCAAAAACATGTCATCCTCATGCTTGTCACCTTCACCTCTTCTTACACAATATAGCGACAAACTGGACCCAGCGCCTCAAATGTATTCATAGGGCGACCTCTGCTGGATGAGCGGGGCTATGACCATCCTTGTGTTTTAACAGAACAGACAGTGTTGTTTTCGGCAGCAATTGTTTTATTTTAGTTTTAGTCATAGTCTTTTGAATAGTAATAAAGTCTATTTTTAGTCGACTAAATATCATAAGCTTGTAGATCTGCTATTTTCAGCATGCAACCAAGTGTAAAATGACTTGGATACTGGATCTCTTGTCCACTAGTCCCTTCCTAACATTTTAGTCTAGTTTTTATTTGTTGACGAAATTGTCAGTATATTTAGTCTTAGTTTAATTCATCATAGCTTAGTTTTTGATTTAGTTTCCGTTTAGTTTCCGACAGTGAAAAAAGGTAGTCGATGAAACACTGGTGGTATTATACAGCAGACAGCAGTGGTTTCAACCCTTTTCTTTATCAAGGACCATTGTGTATTCTGCATTTAAGCCACAGACCACCATTTGATGAGATTTAGCCTCTCCAGACCCAAAACTAAAGAATGTTTTGTTATCGTTCCATGTATTGATGTTGTTGGTACCATAAGGAGACACAGCAGACAAACATTGATCAAAATAACAATAATTTTACATTTTCTAAATATGTAGACTTCTTGTAAATTAAGTAATGCAATAATGTAACTCTTGAGAGCGTAAAATGATTTTTGGTTTCATTTTATACGATTTATAAGATCTCTATAGAAGGGGCCTGTAGGAGCTAGAAGCAGGGACAAATTAGCCATTGGACCAGTGGGGCCGTGGCCCAGGGGCCCTTGGCTCTCAGGGGCCCTTCAGGGAAATCGGACCGCATAGTACTGGGTCTGACGCCCTGAAAAGGGCGTCTGGGGCCCTTCATTGGCCATTTATTTAGTAAAATGTAGGTAAAAAAAGATGATAAAAACACAGAAAAACATTGCATGCACACGCACTATGGGGGCCCTGCAAAAATTACAATAATACTAATGCTTGGAATGGATTCAGCATCATGAAAACCCTCTAGTTTGACATTTGACATTGTCACATGCTACTTAAAGCATTATGACATGTGTTCCCTTCTATAGGTTGTTAATGGTATGGTCATCTGTGACCCGGGTTCAAGGAGTGGACCTACCACGCCATGTGGACCCTATAGTGAACCGCCTGCACACTGGAGTGGGCTGCTTCAAATCAGCAATGAAGAGGTGCAGACAGACAGACAATGAAGAGGTGCAGACAGACAGACAATGAAGAGGTGCAGACAGACAGACAATGAAGAGGTGCAGACAGAGCCTGAGCAGTCTGCCGAACACATAATTAACACCTGCCCTGCCCCTATACCAACACCTGTACAGAGCACCTGCCCTGTCCCTGTACCAACACCTGTACAGACCACCTGCCCTGCCCCTGTACCAACACCTGTACAGACCACCTGCCCTGCCCCTGTACCAACACCTGTACAGACCACCTGCCCTGCCCCTGTACCAACACCTGTACAGACCACCTGCCCTGCCCCTGTACCAACACCTGTACAGAGCACCTGCCCTGCCCCTGTACCAACACCTGTACAGACCACCTGCCCTGCCCCTGTACCAACAACTGTACAGACCACCTGCCCTGCCCCTGTACCAACACCTGTACAGACCACCTGCCCTGCCCCTGTACCAACACCTGTACAGACCACCTGCCCTGCCCCTGTACCAACACCTGTACAGAGCACCTGCCCTGCCCCTGTACCAACACCTGTACAGACCACCTGCCCTGCCCCTGTACCAACACCTGTACAGACCACCTGCCCTGCCCCTGTACCAACACCTGTACAGACCACCTGCCCTGCCCCTGTACCAACACCTGTGCAGACCACCTGCCCTGCCCCTATACCAACACCTGTACAGACCACCTGCCCTGCCCCTGTACCAACACCTGTACAGAGCACCTGCCCTGCCCCTGTACCAACACCTGTACAGAGCACCTGCCCTGCCCCTATACCAACACCTGTACAGACCACCTGCCCTGCCCCTGCACCAACACCTGTACAGACCACCTGCCCTGCCCCTGTACCAACACCTGTACAGACCACCTGCCCTGCACCAACACCTGTACAGACTACCTGCCCTGCCCCTGTACCAACACCTGTACAGACCACCTGCCCTGCCCCTGTACCAACACCTGTACAGACCACCTGCCCTGCCCCTGTACCAACACCTGTACAGACCACCTGCCCTGCCCCCTGTACCAACACCTGTACAGACCACCTTCGGAGGCCGACCTCTTCCACGTGGGACCAGAGACAAGGGCGTGGCTACTCGATACTGAGTTGTTGGACATTTGAGGCTATTTTCACATATTATGCCAATTATGAAAATTGCTCAACATATGCAAGTTAGTATCCGGAAGTTTCTATAGGCCTATGCTGGGGAGTGGAAGCATACTCATTTCTCAACATTTCTAACATAAAACCTTGGTGTAGCGGGCCTATACTCAACATGTCCAGGTTCACATGGGGCTGGCAAGTAGACTATATACTCAACATGTCCGGGTTCACATGGGGCTCTATGGGCTGGCAAGTAGACTATATAGTAAATTAATAATAGTGCTTGTCGGGGGCCTGAAAAGTTTGGGAACTCATGGGTGGCATATTATGTCACCGGAGCCAGCCAGTCCAGACACTGAGACACTTGTCGGAGTTGTGTACCAAAGCAGACTGGACATTTTTTTTGAGTGACCCAAGTCAGTCACCAAACCCAACATAGGCTTAACTAAAACGCATTTGTTCTGCATTTCTTATTTTATTTGACAACTCTTCTAGCTGCACACAGCAACCCTACCTCAAGAGGGCGCTGAAACACCCCCACTGGAAGTCAACGCTTCTGTGGATACTTTAGCCTCCTGTAACACAAACATTTTATTTTATACTTTTGAAATAGACAAATCCCATTGATATTATTGCCTAAACGGCTTAAGTTTCAACTCCACCGATTTGGGTGCGTAGGCCTATATATCATTCCAGGCTGCCGCTGCTATGTATGAGCTGCGCCTGCAGCTGCGAGACATGCACAACAAGCATGAGATTGTAGCGCTAGCGCTTCCAAGCGCGTCTCTTTAGTAGGCCACTATTTTGTCTTCTCCACACAAGTTACCAGACTATGCCTAAACTGTTGTGGTGTGAGAATGATAGCCTAATTGTTATCAAATAAATGTATAAATGATTAACAGATATTCATCAAGCCTAGATCCTGTGCATGTGTGAACGTAACGCGGAGCAGCAGCACCGTTAGCGCCGAGTGGGAGGTGGCTATACGTATAGCCTACACTGTAAAAAATAAGAGTACAAATGGACACGTCGTCCCGGTCCATTGCTCTCACTTGCAGGGTGGCCATGTCCGCTTATTGTAAGCGACTTTGGCCTTGTTTTTCTGTAAAGTTGCTTGAAAATAGTTGTGGTCGGTGTCATTTATTATTCTATACAGACTAACCAAACCAGAGAAGAATAATGTTCTCAGAAATAAACTGCAAAGTAGTGAAAACCATGTCATCAGATGAAAAACGCAGGGAGAGGTTTCCTCAAGTGTTGAATTATATGACCATTTATTCAATCAAAGACAGTCCAGAATGACAAAATAGCAGAGCTACTCCATGGCCATGGTTATTTGTGCTTTTCACAGCGAGATAAGCACGTTTTGGGCCGCTGTCAGTTTAATAGGGAGAGTGTGCAACTCTTGAGGCAGGCCATGTAGGGACATGGAATTGCTTCCTAAAATGTTGTTTAAACCAGTGGTTCTCAAATATGTTCACATCAAGGACATCATTCATGTAGGCCAGCGGTTCCAAAAGTGGGGTCCAGGGACCCCCAGGGGTCCTTGAGGGAGTTCCAGGGGGTCCCCAGCTAAATGATCATTTGGAACCAAATGGACCCTTATGGGTCTGTATAACTCTGAGAGTGCACAAATGGATGAGAGTTAAATTAAAATAGGGGGTTCCATGCCATTAAATGGGGGTCCGTAGACTAATATACATCGTCTATGCACCGAGTCGGTCCTTGAAATAAGACGGGTTGAGAATCACTGCTAGACCCGTAAAATTATTCTCTTATGGGGGTCCCTGCATCTTTTCAAATGGGGGTCCACGGGATAATTAGTGTCAATTTGGGGATCCTTGACATGAAACCGTTTGGGAACCACTGATGTAGACTATATGTGGAAATATATTTAGTGCCAGGGATCGCCGTACCAAAAATAATAGCAGATCTACAAACTCACAGTGCGTATAGTGCGTTGTTTGATTGATTGAATACTTTATTAGCAGTTTGCAGAAATGGAAGTTCAGGTCTGCTATTAAAGACGAGGATTTCTTTTAAACCCAAGAAAGCCTTGGCTTAATGTTTCCATTGGGGTCCATAGGCCAGTGCATTGTTCCCAAACTTTTTCATGTCAAGGACCCCCAAATTGACACTAATTAGCACATGGACCCCCCCCATTTAAAAAATGTATGCCAGGGACCACCACAAGAGAAGATTTTTACAGCTCTAGCAGTGATTCTAAACCAGTTTCATTTCAATGACCCCCACGTTTGACATGCAGACCCCCCATTTAATGGCATTTCTATCTCTGGGAACCCCAATGTATATTGTAAAATCAAAGTTATTTTAACTCTGAGAGTGTACCATTTGTACATTACAGACCCATAAGGGTCCATTTGGTTCCTAATTATCATTTTGCTAGCTGGGGACCCGCTGGAACTCTCTCAAGGACCCCTAGGGGTCCCCAGACCCCACTTTGGGAACCACTGACTGATACAGGCTACTCAATTCATCGTTGCTTCTTTTGGGCTAGTTTTCAGACATATAGACCTGGTTTGCTTATATAATTCCTCTCGCCGAAACCTGGCAACACTGCTCTCCCAGCGTTAAGTGATCAGCCACGCAGGATTTCACAGTGTAGCCTATAGTTAGTATATTCTGAGCGCCTGTAGACAATCTTCTGTGAGAGACTCAACTCCACTTTGCCTCCAACTGTCTGTCAGTTGAAGCCGGAGACTACGGAGTGTTATAAAGATATCAAGCAATCTGCACAACCATGGATGATGATAGCAAGAGAAAATTAAAGGAAAAATGTGGCCTGCGGCGGGACATCATCAAAGAGTTCTTGGCTGAATGTCTGGGGATATTCGTATTAATTGTGAGTATAGCAGCCTATCACCTCCCTCCCTCGCCCGCCCGGCCGCACCTGCTGCCATCCAGCCAGCCTATAACCTGGATGGTAATAAGATGTAAAAAAATAAAAAAGTCTCAAGAGACATAGAAGAACTGCTTTGGCAAAGAAGACGTCCGATAAATAATAGTAATAGATTCCGACAATGATTCACATTCTCTTTGATGTACTCTCTCTCTCGTTTGAAGACACCGGGTTGCACCTTTGACATGATGTGGACATATGCTTGTCATTATGATGAGGTCGGGATCACTGATTGATTGGTATCTAGACCAGCTGCAATATTTACACTAGGCTATATGGATTTCAAATTCAAGTAACTTGTTGTTTATATGACTAAAGTGGTTAAACTATGTGTATTCCCCTCCATCATTATCCCTAACACATATGCCATGTTTTTCTTTAACATCGCCTTCTCAATTTGCGCTGAATTAAAATGTTTCCTTCGCTGTAATGTTTTAAACCACATTGAATTGCCTCTCCTTGCCGTGTAAACATCAGACGTGCAGCTATGAAGGACTTTGAACGAATTCAACACTCTAAAGGTGGATTTTTGCAAAACACATTTTTGGAACAAAATGCCTCAAATCATCCAATTGCCATCAAAGGCATGACAAGAAATGGCACCCTTTTCACATTGGCCTATTATAGCGCCACCAGAAGGCCACAACCTGACCTGCCCTGGTGGAGACCTCTGCCCTGAGGGGCACCTTTTCTAGTTGGGATTTAATGTTTTAGTGTTTAGTGTTAGGGACAAGATTATGTACATTTTCCCTTCATTGTCAATGGCGTTTTTAAAACAAACATGAAACCTGTATATAAAAAAAAATAGTGGATGTACAAGCTCTCAATTTGTTTGTACACATGCTATTTTTGAAATATTTGGAAAACTGTCACCCCTCTACCCCACCTGTCACCCCTGTACCCCACCCATCACCCCTGTACCCCACCCATCACCCCTCTACCCCACCCAACACCCCTGTACCCCACCCATCACCCCTCTACCCCACCCAACACCCCTGTACCCCACCCAACACCCCACACATCACCCCTGTACCCCACCCAACACCCCTGTACCCCACCCAACACCCCTGTACCCCACCCAACACCCCTGTACCCCACCCATCACCCCTGTACCCCACCCATCACCCCTGTACCCCACCCAACACCCCTCTACCCCACCCAACACCCCTGTACCCCACCCAACACCCCTCTACCCCACCCATCACCCCTGTACCCCACCCATCACCCATGTACCCCACCCATCACCGCTCTACCCCACCCATCACCCCTGTACCCCACCCAACACCCCGTACCCCACCCATCACCCCTGTACCCCACCCATCACCCCTGTACCCCACCCATCACCCATGTACCCCACCCATCACCGCTCTACCCCACCCATCACCCCTGTACCCCACCCAACACCCCTGTACCCCACCTGTCACCCCTGTACCCCACCCATCACCCCTCTACCCCACCCAACACCCCTGTACCCCACCCAACACCCCTGTCCCCCACCTGTCACCCCTGTACCCCACCCAACACCCCTGTCCCCCACCTGTCACCCCTGTACCCCACCCATCACCCCTGTACCCCACCCATCACCCCTGTACCCCACCCATCACCCATGTACCCCACCCATCACCCCTGTACCCCACCTGTCACCCCTGTACCCCACCTGTCACCCCTGTACCCCACCTGTCACCCCTGTACCCCACCTGTCACTCCTGTACCCGTTTTTTACTCAACGCGAACAGCAGTGATTCGGTCGATGTAGGCATACCTACCGGATCTACTAAATTGATATTTGTTTAATAAAAATAAAATCGCATGAGTTTTCCTGATGTCAATAAACTGTCAGAATCAGCTTTTGTTGCGTTGGTTTATGTGCTAAAAGAGTGACTTTGAGAACTGTTTCCCTGTTACAATGGAAGTCAATGAGCAACTTTCTTATTTCTTCTTGACTAAAATGTATTTTGGCGGGCCTTGATGCCGTCGTAATGACTGATTTTACTGTATACTTGCTGAAAATAGCCCACCTCGCTATCCCACCAAAAGGCCTTCTGGTGGCGCTATAATAGGCCAATGTGAAAAAAGGTAGTCGACGACAACACTTTACAATAACGACCTGTTATAAAGCATTTATAAACATCTATAAGCAGTTTACATATCGTATACATAACGTATAAATTATGTTTAAACATAACTTTATAAATGTTTAGGTAAACATTTACGGATGTCAACAAACAGTCTGTTCATGATTATTACTCATCTACAAACTACTATAACAGGTTGTTATTGTAAAGTGTCACAATCTTTTGTCATAGTTTTAGTCGACGAAAACAACACTGCTTATAGTGACTTTCCACCACTGCTAGTCTCCACCGTAGACAGTTATTCTTGGATGGCTGCCCTTCCTTCCCGCGGCTCTATTTTGTTTCAATTACTTCACCCCCGTTTTTACCAAATACCAGAAGATGGAGATTCATTAATTCTCTGTCAGGACAAATTGTGTGTGGCAGCTGAAGGCCAGAGAAATGGAACGAGGAGGCAGCCCTCCATGATGGCGTTAATTGGAAGGAATTAAACAATGAGGCTTCTCTTCGTCGGCAAGCCAATATGTTCCCCATGTCCTGCCTTCCTGTTTTTGCGTGCGTGCGTGCGTGCGTGGCTGCGTGCGTGCGCGACATGTGCGTGTATGTGTCCATCCACACCAAGCACTATGATTATATTTAGAATATATAATTATTCTATTGTTCACCACTGTTGATTGTGGTGTGTGTGAGTGATCCACTTGACTGGGAGAAAGATTTTTTCAAACATACCGTATACCAAATGTAAGTATTCATTTATAGTTATAGTGCTTGCAGTGGGCGCGGCATCCTTTAAAATAACTATAACTTTGGGTATACCGCAGTAGACTCTGGGCACCTATGATCATATTTGCTAGCCTGGGCCATGTGTGTACATTTACTACAAGTGGTGGTCTGAACATCGCTGGCATGACTATCAGAACAATAAGCCAAATATTACTCGGTGGGCCACAAGTTCACAGGTTCGATCCCGGGCACCGCCAACTCAGAGTCTGAGTAGCACGGCTTGGTTGTGTGTGGCAAATTCTGGGAGCTGATGGTAGGTGTGGCACTCCACCTCAGCAATCCATCTCCCAGGGGTCTAGAGCATTGTAACAGGGACAGACTCCATCTCCTATAGGGGTCTAGAGCATTGTAACAGGGACAGACTCCATCTCCTATAGGGGTCTAGAGCATTGTAACAGGGACAGACTCCATCTCCTATAGGGGTCTAGAGCATTGTAACAGGGACAGACTCCATCTCCCAGGGGTCTAGAGCATTGTAACAGGGACAGACTCCATCTCCCAGGGGTCTAGAGCATTGTAACAGGGACAGACTCCATCTCCCAGGGGTCTAGAGCATTGTAACAGGGACAGACTCCATTTCCCAGGGGTCTAGAGCATTGTAACAGGGACAGACTCCATCTCCCAGGGGTCTAGAGCATTGTAACAGGGACAGACTCCATCTCCCAGGGGTCTAGAGCATTGTAACAGGGACAGACTCCATCTCCCAGGGGTCTAGAGCATTGTAACAGGGACAGACTCCATCTCCCAGGGGTCTAGAGCATTGTAACAGGGACAGACTCCATCTCCCAGGGGTCTAGAGCATTGTAACAGGGACAGACTCCATCTCCCAGGGGTCTAGAGCATTGTAACAGGGACAGACTCCATCTCCCAGGGGTCTAGAGCATTGTAACAGGGACAGACTCCATCTCCCAGGGGTCTAGAGCATTGTAACGGGGACAGACTCCATCTCCCAGGGGTCTAGAGCATTGTAACAGGGACAGACTCCATCTCCCAGGGGTCTAGAGCATTGTAACGGGGACAGACTCCATCTCCCAGGGGTCTAGAGCATTGTAACAGGGACAGACTCCATCTCCCAGGGGTCTAGAGCATTGTAACGGGGACAGACTCCATCTCCCAGGGGTCTAGAGCATTGTAACAGGGACAGACTCCATCTCCCAGGGGTCTAGAGCATTGTAACAGGGACAGACTCCATCTCCCAGGGGTCTAGAGCATTGTAACGGGGACAGACTCCATCTCCCAGGGGTCTAGAGCATTGTAACAGGGACAGACTCCATCTCCCAGGGGTCTAGAGCATTGTAACGGGGACAGACTCCATCTCCCAGGGAGATTTGTAAACAACGATGAAGTAGCCTACTAGGTCTCTGACCGGCATGCAGCGGCAATATTTGGTTGCCTGCAGGTCTAATATAATTTGTGGACTGTGGTTGTTTGTGTTTTAGGTCTTCGGGTGTGGCTCGGTGGCCCAGAAGGTGCTGAGTGGGGGTCAGAGCGGGGAGACCCTGACCATCCACATTGGGTTCACTCTGGGGGTCATGATGGCTGTGTACATGGCAGGGGGCGTGTCAGGTAAGAGCCACACACGCACGCACGCACAGACTGTGATTCTTCAATTGAAGTGAAAATGATTGAAGTGTTGTTGAACAAAGAACTGTACAGCCCTAGGGGGGATGTGTATTTTTGGTTTCTCAAAAGACCCAATCGAGGCCCAGCAGTTCAAAAGGCCCAATCGAGGCCCAGCAGGTCAAAAGGCCCAATCGAGGCCCAGCAGGTCAAAAGGCCCAATCGAAATGAATGACAGTAATATAGTGACATCACAATATCATCCACTCCCCTAGCCACTCCCCCTTTATCATACAACAACAGCTGTGGGTGTTGTTGTACAAGGTCGTAGCGTGGCATGCCGCACTACGAGCTTGTAGATCTGCTATTCTTTTTTAATCGTGAAAATGTGTCTCAAATCTTTGAATATATATATTCTTTCAGAATGAACATTTTTTACTCAAATCTTTACTTCTGAGGGGGTCCCTGGAACAACATATTTTGAGATGGGGGGACCTCATCCTCCTCCTCCTCCTCCTCATCCTCCTACTCCTCCTCCTACTCCTCACTAGTCAAATGAGGAAGATTTCGTACCTGTCTTTTCAACCTGTAAACAACAAAAAAAAGGACCAACGCACTCTTGTGGAAAAATTTAATAGCTTTTTATAGTCTGGCTAATGCATGGCAAGAACTATGCCTATGCCTTCATCAGCGTGACTGCATGTAAACAACTTTGCTTGGGATCAGGAACGTGAGTGACTGTCAAAGGTCACAAATCGCTGTTTGTGATCTGGATGTTTTCACTTTATCATGACCTTTGAACACGGGTCAGTGGAGTCCGTCTGCCAGCTCACGTGATCCAATAAACCAGAACATTTCCCTCTGCCCTGGTATACTTTAAAGGGGCCATGCGTGCGAGGCTGATTGTGAAGTTAGTTTTATGGTTTAGGAGTCAGTGGTTCTCAACCAGTGGTCCGCAGTGGTGGAAAGTAACTAAGTACTTTTACTTAAGTACTGTACTTTCCAAGTTTTTGTAAGCCAAAATCAACTAGATCAACTAGATTATAGTTAGGCACAGTTTTTAAATGTAAAGACTACTAAAACTAAAACAAAAAAATACATAATAGCCACACCTAGTTAAACAACTAGTCGATTAGTAAACTAGTCAACTAGTAAAAATCAATAGAAGTGAAAGCCCTAGTTGACGCACAATCGCACATGCAAGTTAAAAGTTCACCAATGTTGAACTCCAAGCTTAGAAAGTGACACACTGTCGTAGAATGGAAGTGATGGAGGCTGAGGCCTCTGGGGCCTCTGGCTCGTAGAATGGATGTGATGGAGGCTGGGGCCTCTGGGGCCTCTGGCTCGTAGAATGGATGTGATGGAGGCTGGGGCCTCTGGGGCCTCTGGCTCGTAGAATGGAAGTGAACAGAGGCTGAGGCCTCTGGCTCGTAGAATGGAAAATGGAAGTGATCGGAGGCTGAGGCCTCTGGGGCCTCTGGCTCGTAGAATGGAAGTGATCGGAGGCTGAGGCCTCTGGGGCCTCTGGCTCGTAGAATGGAAGTGATCGGAGGCTGAGGCCTCTGGGGCCTCTGGCTCGTAGAATGGAAGTGATCGGAGGCTGAGGCCTCTGGGGCCTCTGGGGCCTCTGAGGCCTCTGGCTCGTAGAATGGAAGTGATCGGAGGCTGAGGCCTCTGGGGCCTCTGGCTCGTAGAATGGAAGTGATCGGAGGCTGAGGCCTCTGGGGCCTCTGGCTCGTAGAATGGAAGTGATCGGAGGCTGAGGCCTCTGGGGCCTCTGGCTCGTAGAATGGAAGTGATCGGAGGCTGAGGCCTCTGGGGCCTCTGGCTCGTAGAATGGAAGTGATCGGAGGCTGAGGCCTCTGGGGCCTCTGGGGCCTCTGAGGCCTCTGGCTCGTAGAATGGAAGTGAACGGAGGCTGAGGCCTCTGGGGCCTCTGGGGCCTCTGGCTCGTAGAATGGAAGTGATCGGAGGCTGAGGCCTCTGGGGCCTCTGGGGCCTCTGAGGCCTCTGGCTCGTAGAATGGAAGTGATCGGAGGCTGAGGCCTCTGGGGCCTCTGGCTCGTAGAATGGAAGTGATCGGAGGCTGAGGCCTCTGGGGCCTCTGGCTCGTAGAATGGAAGTGATCGGAGGCTGAGGCCTCTGGCTCGTGCCAGTCTGCAAGCATTGGCAATAACTAAGGCTACTGTTGACTACTGTCTATACTTGCACACTGGCACCACGAAAAAAAAAATCTGGAATGATCTTTCAAGATTTTCAAACAAACAAACTGGCCAATAAGTACATGAATCTTGCCTCCTCCAAACAGTAAAACACTGACTGCAACTGTGCAACTTGTCCACAACAATGGGTAGCCTACTATTACTGTCTAGTAAGTAGTAACTAATCAATATCACAATATTGGGAGGACGATACAATAGACGCCTTATTAGACGACGTCACACTGATAAGCCATTCCATTCATGCAATGGAAAAGTTCTAACTGCACTCAAGTGTAAAAAATGCCCCATCAAACTTTCTGATGCTGTTTTTCTCCCAGTGTGGAGAAAGAATGATTAGAATTTTTGTGTGATCTCTCGCCCTTGAAATATATAATCCTTGGTTTCTGGTTTGAACAATAATAGCAATTCAAATCAGTTGTCCTCAAAACCACACCGCCAGTCGCTGTCATAAGAACAGGAGATGCGCTCATGATCACGGCAGCAGAGCTTAGAGTATATAGCAGCAGAGCCTGTTTGTGAATGGTTGCCCATCAAGTATAATTTATTCTTCGTCCCGCGATGGTCCTCTACGCTCACAACAGTCGCACCCGCGATGCGATGTGAGCTTGTATATCAGCTGTTCTCTGTACGTGAGCAATACTGCGCTTTGAAGTATAAATGTCTCCTAGGGTGCATCTCACTATAGCCAACACACAAGAGGAGGTTGAATGGACTGAAAGCAGCACTCCCCAAAACAACAGGTTTGGAGATCTGCTGGGAATTGATTACATGAAACATGCACACGTGCGCCCAGTCCCAATGTTTGTAAACAAATAATTGGTATATATTATATATATTTACATATATATATAGCAGATTTGCGGGAGGAAGTAAGTATCACGATATATCGCAACATAAATATATTGGCACACCACTAATATGGCTGCATGAATGCCTAGCCCTGCAGACAATACCACTTCTGTTATTTTCACCCTAACGTTTGCCACTTAGTATCCCATGCCCAGAATAGGGACGGTACGGTTCATAGTGGTTACAGGATCACTAAAAGCCTGCAGGGTATACTGAGGCTAAAGGCTCACTGACTCTAAAGCCTAATTTATACTAACTGTGTGAGCCAAGCTGTGGCTCATCATCATCATGGCTCATAGCTTCAATAGTATCAGGCCGCAGAGCCATGAGCTCACACCGTATAAATCAGGCTTAAAAAGCTCCACAAACATATAATGTAACAAGAATTAAGGTGCAATATGCATCATTGAGCAGTCATACTGTACCACCACATACTGACTTAGCAGCTGTGCTCTCATATAAGCTATACCTCCATCCATGATTCAATCACCAAAGCTGGACCCCATGACGCCCCAACTTTTCTCACTAACCTTTCTCACTACATAAAAACTAAGCCATGATGACTAAAACTATGACTACATTTACTGACAATTTCTTCAACAAATACAAACTAGACTAAAATGTCACGAAGGGACTATAGTGGACAAGAGATCCAGTATAAGTCACAACGCGTTGTGCTGCGACGCGTTGTGAGCTTGTAGATCGCTATTTTACAGTCATCGTAATCACTGTAAAAACAGTCATTACGATGACATCAAGGCCCACCAAAATAATTTTAGTCGACTAAATCAACTGTAGATTTAGTCGACTAAAATCTTGATATTTACAATAACACTAAAACATTCCAGGTGACTAAAATGTGACTGAAACTAAATGTAAACTATTGAAGAGACTATGACTAAAACTAAAATCTAAATTTGCTGCCAAAAACAACACTGGTTAGAGGTCTACAATTAAGCAATATTACACGAGAGGGGGTACATTAATGACGTTAAACCACCCCCTCAAGTGTAATATTGCAATTATAAAACAGTTACCATTAAAACTAAGACAATCGCTGAAAAAAACTTTTTTTTAATGAGAGATGTAGTCACTACGACCACAAATGTCCCAATAAACTAGCTAGTCTAGCCACGAGTTTGCTGAAATCTTTGTTTTGATTAGGTGTGGAGTGGTTTTAACCACGGCTAGAAGGCTGTTTCAACCAATCAGATTGCTTCCTCGAAATGACCTATTGTAAAATATTGCATAAACCAGCTGCTCTACTGGTGTTAGAGATGAGACTGAAACTGAGGAAACATTAGAGGCTGGGGGCCACCAGCTGCTCTACTGGTGTTAGAGATGAGGGTGAAACTGAGGAAACATTAGAGGCTGGGGTCCACCAGCTGCTCTACTGGTGTTAGAGATGAGGGTGAAACTGAGGAAACATTAGAGGCTGGGGGCCACCAGCTGCTCTACTGGTGTTAGAGATGAGGGTGAAACTGAGGAAACATTAGAGGCTGGGGGCCACCAGCTGCTCTACTGGTGTTAGAGATGAGGGTGAAACTGAGGAAACATTAGAGGCTGGGGGCCACCAGCTGCTCTACTGGTGTTAGAGATGAGACTGAAACTGAGGAAACATTAGAGGCTGGGGGCCACCAGCTGCTCTACTGGTGTTAGAGATGAGGGTGAAACTGAGGAAACATTAGAGGCTGGGGGCCACCAGCTGCTCTACTGGTGTTAGAGATGAGGGTGAAACTGAGGAAACATTATAGGCTGGGGGCCACCAGCTGCTCTACTGGTGTTAGTGCAACGCGTTGAGGGATTTCAGCCCTTGCCTCTCTACAATTTTGAGATGTACATATTTTGAGGGGCGCTAGCCCCTTCTATGCCCAGCTTTGTTTGTAGTGTACCCCATAGCAATGATTTGATTGGCTGAGCAATGTATACGTAGGTGAGGGCAGAAAATTGAGGACACAGTGATTAGCCGGATTGGACTTGAGGATAGAAAAATCCCACCCGTGAAGTGAGGGGCGCTCTTCTCATAGTACATCATCATGACGTAGAATAGACACTATGCCTATTTGCTCAGACACTGACGTAAAATTAATTCTCCATTCATGTCAATGGGAATGTTTGTGAAGGATGTAAATCTACACTAATTGCTGAATATAGGAGGGGCTAGCGCCTAGCGGCCTTAGGACAGGAGGGTCACCAATTGTGATTGGCCGGAATGTGATGATGTATGATGATAAGAGCGCCCCTCACTTCACACAAATGTGATTGTTTTAGTACTTCTAATTTGCAATACTTGGCAAATATTGTACGTTAACTACGTTTACAATATTTACAAGTTAATTTGTAGATTTTGATTTTCATTATAAAACGGTATACATAGCCTATACTTTGGCAATTTGAAAATAGCCGATCTACAAACTCACAGCGCGCCGTGGAGCAACGCACCATTGTGTGCTTGTAGATCTGCTATTTTCAAATTATTTTTAATACATTTTATACATTTGAAAACGTGTGAAATGGGACCTTATCAAAGTACTTTTGGTACCAATTTTTGATGCCAATACTTCACTCAAGTAAATTCTGAATAACCAACTTGTACTTCCATCGCTGCAATATATATACGCTGTTGTTTAATGATGCTGTCATATAGACAAGACAGGCAGAGGCTTAAGTGTGCAGGCTCAGGTTTACAAGGCTGGAAGTGTCCTATAGATGTCCAAAGGGGGACTTTATTGGGTGCATTCTTTGGGGATTAGTGCAAGAAGACCCCACTCTGTTGCCTTAACCCAGTCTGGGCGGGAACACCTGTTGGTGTTGTAAGCCTAGAAATCAGGCGTATGCACAGGTGCGTAGGTCAGTGGACATCAATGGAAGGAATGGAAAATACACCCGCACACTGTGTATCTGCTCGGTACACGAGTATTTTCATTCCTATACTTTAGCTATTGAAAAATAGCAGATCTACAAGCTCATCGCACAGCACTGAGTGAAGTATTGAGCACCACTGATATAGAAACATAGGTATTTCAGAAAACTGTCATGATTTAGAAGACTTTTCTTTTTAATTTCATGTCAGGCCTAAATGGCTTAATTACCAGCAATGACAGGGATAGGAGGAATCACGTCTAAATGTCAGGGGCGTCTTGAATGGGACTGCTTATCCATGGTGCCTTAGGAGCAATCAGGGCTTTCATTATGCAAAGGACTTCAACATACAGACTAGTGGGCAGAAGGGAAGTTGGTCATTCCCGTCACTGTCTGTTGGGAAGTGAAAGAGGTGAGCTTTTAAACCTGCCCCCCCCCCCCCCCTGGGAGAGTATAGCGTCAACACTGTGCCATATGAGCTAAAAAAGAAAAAGAAAAAAACGTGAGCCAAATTGAATGTGCCTTCAACCTTTAGATCTACAATGTTGGCAGAGGGTGTAGTGTACCCAGACTCGGTGTCTCGGACTGTCTAAAACACAAGCTTCTCATTTACAGTATCTAGGGCTCCATCTTGTGGCAGGGGCCCTTTTTCCTTAATTTGGGGATTTAGTATTGTGTGAGAGGTGTGGCCCCGTAAAATGTGTTATCTTGTGCCACAGCCCACAGCCTAAAACACCTCCATTACCTCTTACATTATGCATAGGTGTGGTTTGGGCGTTACAATGATTAAACCAATCACAGTGCCATTGCCATTTGCCATTGCCTTTAAGAGATCCATTATCCATTTAACATTATGCCCAGTGATTTACACTATGGCCCATGGCCATGAAAGAGCGACACACTGCCTTGAAATATAGCCTATTTATATTTGATACAGAGGCCGGGTTGTTTAGTGTCCAGTAGCTGCAACACAGCCTCACTTGTGCAAATCTAATAACTTCTTTAATTAAACACAATAAGCACAAGGAACTTCTGATTACAGAGATTTGTGGAGAATTAAGAGTTAAGACAGAACGAGACCTCTGAGCTGTGAATGTTGTGCAACATGACTCAAGCCGAGGCAGCTCCAACTCAGGTCTCACCGTCTCAGAGTCAGGAGCACATTCTTTTATAAAAACAGAATTCGCATTATGGGTGGATTGAAGAGGCACTTTCCATTGTCTGCATAAGATAGAAAATATAGGGAAAGCGCATCAACACGCCTACCAACACACCTCCACCTGCAAATATAGGAGTCGGCGAAATGAATAGTGGGTTGTGTGGCCGCAAGATAACGTTTACGCACAGTGGAAGCTGGAATGCGTAATTCACAGAAAATGTTTATTACTTGAGGATAAAGCATGGCATAATATAGTCTCTGTTGGGCAGAAAACCCTGTATCTAATTTTTGTGCAAAAGACGCAAAACAAGAGTGACTAAATAACGACTATTGGATCCACCGGAAAAACAAATGGTTATTATTTTCCGATTTGCTAGGGTTTCGTACACATACAAATGTTTCTATCCTATCACAGCAACGATTATATGTTCCATCTCAGAGTCAGGACACATTTATCACCACCATCATTCAAATAATTATTCCTCAAGAAACATATTTTCTAGTTATATTTATTGGGACACATGCATGCTTTTCCCTGATCCCTGCCTATACTGTATATATGTTTAGTGATACTAGATCTAGATCTATACGTGATCTATAGTGGTGGAGGAATGAATGAGGTTAACAGTATATTATGAACAAGACTTCCTTTGCTGCTGCATGACTGGCTCTTCTTCTTCCAGCCCTGGGGGGTCTGTTCACGTCTCTACTTATATGTTCAGTGACATCTCTGAAGATGATCATCCATATTGGAGTAATGAGCTTTACTGGGCCATGCTACGGGTCTCCCCGGGGAGAGAAAGAAAGGCAGTTGGGGGGTTTGGGGGGTCAGGTGTCAGAACCCGTTGCATTCTATAAGGTTTGCATTGGCAAACCCCCCCCCCCCTCTCCCATTCAAGAAGGAGAGAACGTCTGTTTTCACCCCCCGGAACCAATCTCAAGATTTTTAATTGACAGCTAGCTGCACCATAAGTGTGACACGTCACAGTCACACTCAACGACCCGTTATTCTACGTATAGCGTGGCTTAGGCAGATTATGTCAGATGCAATTCAGACAGGCGGTCTTCACCTCACGGCTGGCTATGTGGCGTTTTTCTTTTGGAACAGGATGGTGAGATTAGCAACGGGAGCCTAAAAAACAAAAAAACTGTGGTGTTGTTATACTTACTTCAGCGTGGCTATCTACTGTATCTCTGTCATTTACAAACCACCAAACTTTGGCTGAATGATGTGTTTTTTTTAACATTATATTATTAGCGCTGTGTCACTCATTATGAATAGTTCAAAACCTATTAAGGGGCTGTGCGCGTGTGTGCGCTGTGTGTGAGTCTATATCATCGTTGTGGTAATGCCAAGCAACGTCGCATGCCAACTTTTATTTAACCAAGGGCTGTGCACATGTTTGTGTGAGTCGCTGTTTTTGTTTCTGTGTGTGTGTGTGTGTGTGTGTGTGTGTGTGTGTGTGTGTGTGTGTGTGTGTGTGTGTGTGTGTGTGTGTGTGTGTGTGTGTGTGTGTGTGTGTAATATTAATTATATTAATGCAGCTTGTAATGAATTGATTTAATCAATTTGGGCTTAATTGTTGTCCTTTTACCAGAGAACTTAATCACTTAACCAAAAATTGCAGATCTAACCTCACACATTTGAGGCTATTTTCGGCAAAGAGATAAAAAAACGGAAAATAAATAATAATAACAGTCCAAGTACAGAGACAACCCAGTTTACTACGTCTAGAAAGGGTATTATTAGACTAGTAGCCAGCCCATAGAGCCCCATTGTGAACCCGGACATGTTGAGTAAGGTTTTATGTTAGAAATGTTTAGTATGGGTCCCCAGCATGTAGAAACTGCCGGATGCTAACTTGCATATGTTGAGCAATTTTCTTAATCGGCATAATATGTGACCATACCAATTACAACAAAATATTACAACAAAATATTCAAAATGTCATCATGCTTTATGTATGCATGTGACATATCAAACTAGGGGGTTTTCATGATGCTTAGCAAAAGAAACACTCATTGGGCTAAAAGTGGCCAATGCCGTCATCACAAATGGATGGTGTGGGCATGGCCGTTTTAAGCCCAATGACTGTTTTTTTTGCAAAACTAATGCTTGGAATGGATTCAGCATCATGAGAACCCCATAGTTTGACACATCACATGCTAGATAAAGCATTAATCACGTATTTCCGTTTACAAATAAACAATTCTGTATGTCAAAGGAACGGTTGGCAACCCTAGTTTAACATATCATTACAGCATGGGTGTTGTGAGCATGCCATTATTAACACAACCTACTGTAGGCTACTGTATATTATCACATTGCCAGTCAGTGTTGATCTCATCCACTAAAACTATGACGAAAAATATTCGTCGACTACCTTTTTTCACTGACGGAAACTAAATGAAAACTAAGCAATGATGACTAAAACTAAGACTAAATATATTCATTGACAATTTCGTCAACAAATAAAAGCTAGACTAAAATGTTAGGAAGGGACTAGTGGACAAGAGATCCAGTATAAGTCAATTCACACTTGTTTGTATGCTGAAAATAGCAGATCAGCAACAGCAACGCGTTGTGAGTGTTGGGTGTAAAAACAGTCATTAAGGCTATATTAGCATTAAAAGGCCAGATGTCAGGATCTTCCGTGATCCACTAAACAACAGCTAGAGCTTTCACATGTTTTAATGAATGCTTACAGTGACCCATTTGGCTTCCGGCCTCTGGTGTAATAAGTTCTATTTATATCTCATCTCATCGCGTGTCGTCTTTTTGTTGTTATTAATTGCATCTTTAATCACTTAAACCGTATATCTATCGTCTCCGTCTCATATATCTCATATGTCCAAAACAAAATGGTTACTTTGCAGGATTCAAATTCAAAAATAGTAAAAGTAGAAGATCTACAAACTCTAAACGATCTGCTATACTTTTGCTGATTTTGTGTGACACTGTGCGAGTGTGTAGTATGATCAAGTGGGGCAGGGGGTTTTCAACCGGTGGTCCATAGAGGTATTGCAAGTGTAATGGTCCCTGACCATACATTTGTTGATTTAAAAAGGATTCTTTCCACTAGTTGAGAAACCGTGAACTAAATGGCCTGGTGACCTATGATGACCGTCCACGTAGTCAATTTACTGACAAGTTGGAGGTCATCAAATTCAACAGAAAAGGGGAGTTAGATTCTCGAGAGGGGGAAGTGCAGTGGATTGTCTGGTTGAGTCATTATTGTTAAGAAATTATTATGGCCCATTGGCAGAGAAACAGTGGGATGTATTTGTATACACATGGGAAGTGATACAAAAGCACTAATCTTAGCCCATAATTATGCCATATCCCCACCCAACACAACAGTGGTCCCCAGGTTGATTCTAAAGCCCTAACCACACCAAAGGGTCAAGGCGGTTTTAGCGTTGTCCCTGCGGTGTGATATGTCTTGTTGCACGTTGGCCCACGTTGATTCAACGCATGGAATTCAAAACACACCAAAGGTGTGTCAAGACGGTTTTAGCGTTAACTCCTTGCAACCGTTTGGACCCAAGGAGTTGCATGGTGACCCTTTGGTGTGATTAGGGCTTAAGTCGGGGTGGTGGTCCCTCATTCAATCACAATCAGAAACCCTGAAGTAGAACAGGGAGCAAAGGTTTAAGTTAAAGGAGAATTCCATTCTAAAAGGCTTTCTTACCTTTCTTTGTAGTTGTTACGTCCCCACCAAAGAGGTCCAGATGTTATTTTGTGCAAAAGCTCCTTATTGGCTATTTCCCCTACCATAAGCCCTAAATGAATTGAATGGGAATTGAATGGGGATATGGGGTGCTAATTTGCTTATTTCCATCTCTCAAAATTATAATTTTGTTGTATATATATCCTCTCTTCATAATGTAAATAATATCCCAAGCGGCACACTTTACTACTTATTTCGATGGAAATGAGCGAATTAGCACAACACCCCATAGCCCCATTCAATTCCCATTCAATTCAATGCAATTCATTGAGGGCTTATGGTAGGGGAAATAGCCAATAAGGAGTTTGTGCACAAAAAAACACCTCAACCTCTTTGGTGGGGATGTAACGACTACAAAGAAAGGTAAGAAAGGTAATAAAGCCTTCTAGCATGGAATTCTACTTGGGGGTCTCTCGCTCTACGTCGTCCTCAGACAAGCCCTCCATCAAATAAAAGAATATAATCATGTTGATATCTCCATTCTTCCAGGAGCCCATGTGAATCCCGCCGTCTCCCTGGCCATGGCAGTCTTGGGCAAACTACCTCTAAAGAAGTTCCCCGTTTATGTGGCGGCACAGTTCCTGGGCGCCTTCTTGGGGTCATGTGTTGTCTATGGATTGTATTACGGTGGGTGTATATTTATTATATCGCATGATAAAAGTATTCACCACTATATGTGGGCAGAATCATATTATGCTTGATAAAAATGGGAAAAGAGTAAGATATCGTGTCATTATTTTCTACAAACATAATAATCTAATTGAGCAATGTACTTCAAGTATTAATATTTATTTTTGTAAGCACATATAACCTCTGCTGCATTTCAAATAGAAATCTTGCACATTTGAGTTCTCTACATTTTCTAGGAAGGAACTTTTAGGACCCAAACTTGAAAAAAATAAATATAGCGAAAATAGCCGAGGCTTGTAGATCTGCTATAGATTTCAAATGTACTTCACCACTGAACATATGCAGATGGTGGGATTACACAAAGCCTTACGGTATCATAAATCGTGCTGTATATCGATGCATTGTAATGTAACATGGTATAAATCCTATAAGCTTTTTATGTCTTTTCCCACAACAGATGCTTTGATGGACTTCACCGGCGGGAAGTTGGACGTTACAGGTCCAAATGCCACGGCCGGCATATTCGCCTCGTATCCCGCCAAACATCTGTCGGTCATCAACGGATTCGTAGACCAGGTATACGTGGTGATTTATATTATTGCCACTGTCAGGGGGAAATCTTTAACGTCCAAAGTGTTTTACTTCACAGTAAAAGGAAAACAATAGTAATCTGTGTTCCAGTGGATGAAGTGTCGTTAATTAGTCAGTTTAAATACATGTCTCTTAAGTTTATAATACTTTTCAATGGTCTAATATTTATGAAACCCCACAGACAGGCATGACCATGCACTTTCAACCTGGTGTTCATTTTTGAGTGGTGCAACCACTCCTATGCGGAGCTATGTGTGTCACTGTTGCGCAGCCTCACACACACACACACACACACACACACACACACACACACACACACACACGCACACACGCGCACACACACACACACACACACACACACACACACACACACACACACACACACTACATGATGATTTTGGGTGTGACAGTACTGTACAGGGACCCCCTGGGGACACCTACACGGTAACTCTGTCATTTCTCAACCGTTTCGGACGCCGGGCTTTGCTATTTTTTGCAAAAAATAGAAAAAGTAGTAGATCTACCAGCTCAAAGGGCATTAACCCCCTTGCCGCGATTGCCGAAAGTCTTCGGCAATTGAAGCCTAATTTTGATATTAACACTTGCCGCCATTGCCGTAGCCCTTCGGCAATTGTTGTTTTATAGTGCATTTGATCGATCGAGCCATAATGCTACTTACGTTAGCCGGTTAGCTAGCTGTGTTGTTAGCACAGCATTGGATCGTTCATCTTAGATCGTAGTCACCATAAGAATCCATTCTATCCGTTTCTTTCAATCGCCTGTATCTCCTATTCCTTGTCCCAGATGGCATTTTTGGTCAAAACAGCGTTTCTTTGACGGCACGAGCCGACGTTGTGGAGGGCTAAAGTGTACCGGCATGATCCGATCATGTAAACAAAGGTTGTCATGGCAACGTAAAGCTGGCAGGAATAAGCCAACTTCCGGTTGAGGCAAAATGTGGCTTTTCAAAATAAAAGCTCAAATTAAAAAAATGCTGGCGTGAATTAGGTCCTAATTTCTCAATAAATGGTGACAGTATAAGAGTTAACTCTCTGAGTCAGGAAGTAAAATCCGCGATTGTCATTTAATACCGAAAACATACTTTTGATCAGCGAAATACTATCGTTTGGATACATCAGACGCAAGCTTGCATTTTGGTCTAAAAAGTGATTCCAAGAGTTTTATGTTCTAAGTGGCTGTGTCCCATAGCAAGCATAAGCCCACAACGGTTTGTGCCGGATCTTTTCACGGGATCGAAATGGGACTGTTATGAGGGGAAACTGGACACAGCTAAAAAGGCATGATAAGGCGTCGGGGTACATATGGAAAAAGGCGTTGAAAGGCGTCGTCGGTAGTCGGTGAGTTAACTGCAAACTTTGGTCCCGATAAAAACCACAAAAAGTTAGAATATGGACATATGAGGTTTATGACCGACAGCGACGATATCAAACATGAACATGTTGGAGAACCACTGGTGTGTGTATAGATTCATAATAATGTGAGCATGCAGCTTAAAGCTGTCATGTGTGTATAATGCGAGCATAAATGGAGCATAAAGTGTGTTAGGTGCTGAAATAGCCTATATGAACGACAACAACAAACCATCTGTGATGAATACCCAGGAGCCACGCATGCACGTGTTAGTGTGCGTGCGTCCATGCGTGTGTATCTGTATTTGTAGAGGGGAGGAGGGGATGCATGAGGGTCAAAGTAGAGCTTACAATGTAATTATTAACCAAACCATACAGCAATGTATTGTTTAATCTGGCTGTTATTTGCAATTGACTTATATAAAGGTGAATTATATGTTTTTGATGACAGGCAGTGGAACCATTGAACTATAAAATTAAAAAAGGTCTGTGTTGCAAGTACATCTCAGTGACATCACAAAGATGTACTTCATAATGTTACTGTTTTTTTCCCAGACCTTCAGTTCTAGGCAACACAGAATGGGGGGACCTTTCTATTATTTCCAGACAACAACTCTAATGTATATTCATTATTTTTCTGCTAGGTCCGTATATATACGGACCTGCCACTAGGGGATGCCAGCTGACCTTATCAGCCAGGTCTGTATATATACGGACCCCAACGTATATAATAGTTGAGCCCCACGGCAGCTTTTAACATTGGTCCGGTTGCTATGGAAACGTCCCGTCACCACCAGCTATGGGACGTAAAATCTTTTCACCGTTTAAATCGGTTACAAGCAGGACATTCAAACGTCCATAAGTCGGAATCCAGGAGAGCTGTGGTGGATCTTCTGCCATCCAAAATTCGGATGTAATTTGTGCCTTTGTACCGCGTCGCTCCCGAACATGTAAATGCTTCTGGCAAGGCAGTGTTTGGTTGTGCCAATTTGATACTAAAGTGTAGTGAGTGAGTGTGTGTGTGTGTGTGTGTGGGGGGGGGGGGGGGGGGGGGGGGATCCTTTTCTTAAAGTGAACGCGGATGGTGGCACATGGGAACTGCATAAATGCTAATAGCTAGCAGCAGAGAAAGAATGAATGATATAGTAAAATGTTGAATATGAAGTCCTGTATTCAACATTTGACAAAAGTATGGCATGAAAATAAACTTTTTTTTCTCGACAATAGCCAATCTGTTGGTTAATTGGTTAATGTAGGCCTACCTATATGTTTTGTTTTGTAATAAATAATCTAAATCTGCAAAGTAAGTAATACAATATTCACGTGGCTGTTTAATTCCTCATCAATTCCCAGGTAAAGTCATTACCTCAAAATTGCACTTATAGGTACAGTACTTAGTATGTACCTATTAAATGTACTTAGTAACTTTTGCAGCACTGATGACAGACAGGCCATTAGGGTCTCCATAACATATGGGAGGTATGCGTTAAAGCTGCTAATGTAGCCGTCAACCAGGGGAAAGGGGAAGCCCCCTTAATGAGCTTAAGCACAAGAGTATAGGAGAGGTCACCACCACCACCACAACAACATCCTCTCAAAACAAAGTGCCCCTCGGCGCACAGGTCTCCACCACGCCAGGTCAGGTTATTAACGGTGCCGGAGATTAGCTGGTAACAGACGGACAGACACACGGACGGATGGCAAAACATACTCTCTCTCCCCATGCCTTCGGCCTGGTGGAGACAATAATAACCATGGAAACAGGCAGGGACGGCTCCAGGGGGGATGGGGGGCTTTAGCACCCTCTGGTGGAGGCGTAGCCCCCCCCCCCCCCCACAAAACCAATTGAATAAAATGTATGTTTAAATGTAAATGCAACTAAAATGTATTTTGGCAGGCCTTGATGCCGCCGGAATGGCAGATTTTACACTTGCTAAAAATAGCAGATCTACAAGCTCACAATTTTCAGCATGCAACCCCAAGAGTAAAATGACTTGTCCACTAGTCCCTTCCTAACATTTGTGTCTAGTTTTTGTTTGTTGACGAAATTGTCAATACATTTAGTCTTAGTTTTAGTCATCATGGCTTAGCTTTCGTCAGTGAAAAAAGGTAGTCGACAAACAATTTTCGTCATGGTCCACGAAATCAACACTGGTATCATGCAGAATACAAGGACTGCTCTTTTACGATCCGTTCACTAATTCGTTTTGTTCCCTCCAATGCAGGTAATAGCGACCGGTGCCCTCGTCCTGTGCATCCTGGCCATCACCGACGGGAAGAACATCGGAGCTCCGCGCGGCATGGAGCCTCTGTGCATCGGCCTGATCATCATGGCCATCGGCGTGTCCATGGGCCACAACTGTGGCTATCCCATCAACCCTGCACGAGACCTGGCGCCACGGCTGTTCACCGCCGTGGCCGGCTGGGGGATGGAGGTATTCAGGTAACCGTGACATTTCTTTACCCTCTTTTCTCACCCAATTTAGTCGTTATGGCAATTGATTCCTCCCCACACCCATTTGTGTGTTGTCACTGCTGTCGTATGGCCAGGCCCAGCCAGCGTGCTTTCTGTACAGCGATATAATACGTATCACCATACATGGTTGACCATACAATACATGGACGATATTGGTTCATTATGGCGACACCATTCAATGATTTGAAATCGATACGGTAACTGTTTAGCAAATACATTAAATAATTATGTGTTTATCCTACTGACTCACCCACCGGGAGGATGTATAGATCCATCGTCCATACTCAAGTGGTTAAAAGGAAGCATGCCATTGTACACATTTTGAATGTATCTTTTGCCTTTCGTACTTCGTGACCGTTTGTTTTGAGACCCCGTAATCACTAGCATCCTAAACTATAGTATTAATGTCTGAATTATTCATGAAATGGCTCCTGTGAGACTCAATTCATATACAACATGGCCAAGACGGACCGCGTCCTGTGCAAACAGCACATGATCTTCATGCAAACGACACGCCACCACATATAAATTAGACATGAGATGAAATGTGGAACAAGCAATGCTTTTCCATGAGCGTGCCAAAGAGGCTGGTGGCTCCAGAAACACTACTGTTCTCATTCCCAGTAGACGCCTTATCCCCAGTAGACTTACAGTTAGACGAGTATAACGTGAGAGCCCAGGGACTCCATCACAGAGGCTGCGTGGCCTCATTCTAAAGGGGGGGATTTATGCTTAGTTGCATGCCAGTATTGTGCACCGAAAATGTAAAAGCTGGTAACACGCCGCTGTTTTTGGTGCAACTATTATTATTATTTGGTGCAATAACCCATTAAGTCATGTTCATTTTTTGCCAATGATAAAATCTAATATGACACAGATTCCTTCACGATGTTAATGGGATAAATCAGGTGCTATATCCCTGAAGGAGGAAGGAGGAGGCTCCTTCGCTGCTCTCCTCACTACAACTCAATCCATTTTTTAATAACCAAGTGTTTCCTTCTGCATTCTGGGAGGAAAAAGAAATGAGCTCTGGGATGCGTGTGTGGAGTGCGATCCTATGTACCGTACATAACAAAAGTATTAAATATGCAATAGCTTCCAACTGAAATGGCACATGTGTGGATTCCCTCACTTGAGGCGGTCTATTTTGTCCCCCACCCAACACATATAATAATACTATGGTCCCACAATATGAGTCAATTTAGTCAACATATTATTCACAAATGCTCATATTTCTTCCAACTGCCAAGCCAACAGCCAAGCCAACTGCGAAAATTCAGAAGGTTGACTTGAACTGAGAATATTGTGCTTTCGATATGTGGTGGTTGGCTTGGCTGAGTAAGTGGTAGGCTGTACTGTACTGTACTGTACTGTACTGCAATAATGTAATGGCTGTCATGTTGGAAACAGCAGTAAATCAAGCGGCTGCAGCCAGGTGCTCCGAGGGTTTGATTAGGCTGTTATAGAGTGGAGCGGTCTGTTATCAAGAAATAACACACCGCTGAATTCTGCGATTGACCAATCAGAATCAAGCATTCAATCAAGCCATGTAATAAAGTTAATTAATAGGCCTATTAGCTATGATTCACTAGCAGTGAATCATAGTTAATAGGCCTGTCAATTAACTTTAATAGACCTATTGCTTACTCCACTATATGCACAGGTATTCGAGCCTCAATTCTTACTGAAAAAAAACAAAACATAAAATAAATAAGTATACCAGCGTTGGGCAAGTTAAGATACATGTAGCTGACCCACCACCAACACTGCTTTTCGGCTTGTTTTCAAAGACCATGGCTGCTTATTTCTCTGACAAAACCTGGCAACAGCGTCTGGGTGGATGCATTGGAGAGACTCTACGTGACCTGTTCCATCTCAGCCCTGTGGCTATGGCTGCAGATTACAGTGTCTAATCCGCCAGCCCTCTTGTGGTCTACGTCCACTTCCTGGGTGCTTAAGAAGGAGATAAACATGACCTACTCAGAGTCACTCCCTTTACTTTCCATTGCACGTGCATGCGTAAGCTCCTGTCTGTCCACTCAGGCCCTTTCGCCAGCCATTAAAAGATCACACCCAACCCACCACAATTAATGACCAGGAGGAGGAAGGCCTCCCTAGTTTAATCCCTGCCCGCTAGCTGCTCATGGCAAAGACTCCTCGACAGGAACATAACCCCGTTAATTCCTGAGAACAGCCGATCTATAAAGCTTACAACACCTCGCATCGCTTGTAGATCTGCTATTTCCATTTAGCCTGCTTGTCAGACTAAAGCGTGAAGCTTCAGTCCACTCAATGGACTGAATTCCAGTAAGAAAGTAACTAAAGTCATCAAATAATTGCAGTGGAGTAAAAGTACAATATTTGGCTTTGAGACGGTGTTGATTTCGTTGACTAAAACTAAGACGAAAAATGTTCGTCGACTACCTTTTTCCACTGACGAAAGCTAAATGGAAACTAAATAAAAACTAAGCTATGATGACTAAAACTAAGACTAAATATACTGACAATTTCATCAACAAATAAAATACAATCAGTCATTTTACAATTAGTTGCATGCTGAAAATAGCCGATCTACAAGCTCACAACGCGTCGCAGCGCGCTACGCGTTGTGGGCTTGCAGATCGGCTATTTTCAGCAAGTGACTACAGCATCATTACGACGGCATCATGGCCCGCCAACATACATTTTGTTCGACTAAATCAACTGTAGATTTAGTCGACAAAAATCTTATGACATTTAGTCGACTAAAACTAGACTAACTCTAAAACATTCCAGGTGACTAAAATGTAACTAAAACTAAATGAAAAAAAATTCAAGAGACTATACTAAAAATCTAAATTTGCTGCCAAAAACAACACTGCTTTGAGATTTTAGTGAACTAAAGTACGAAATTGTACTTACACCACTGTACTGTACTGTACTGTACGTTGTTGTTGTTGTGTCTCCAGGGCTGGGGGGTGCTGGTGGTGGATCCCCGTAGCAGGCCCCATGGTGGGGGGAGTGGTGGGGGCCGCCATCTACTACCTCTTCATCGAGCTGCACCACGCAGAGGAGCCTGAGAAACAGGAGGAGAACAACGTCAAGGATGAATACGCAATGGTCACAATGAGTTAAAGGACGCGTGCAGACGGTGGTGTTGCGCGCCAAGACATATGGTATAGACTGAGAACAGCAGAAGAAAGCTCCCAACCAAGGTAAATAAGAAGAAGGTAGGGTCAAACCTATACGTAATATTCGTTGTCCGGCAATTCCAGCCGTCAGATTCGTTGCACTGACTATGAGAGGCAATCTGCTGCCGTGGAATATGTTGGAGTCAACGAGAGCCTGGTTGACCAGCTTTATGAACAAACACTGTTTCTGAATGACTGAGACCTTTGGAAAATAGTAAATACTCAGTCCAGGAGGGAAAAAAAGATCACACGTTGTTTTCTGCTGTGTTGCTTTTCCATGTGTACAATGTATTCATTTAGTAAGGTAGCCTATCTATTCTAAAGAGGTATCTAGAGCACAAAGTATGTTTCTGAACCAAAGAAAAAAATGTAAATAGGGATGAAGGGAACCCCATTTGATTCTACAGACCTGTTTTGAAGCCACTTTTTCGGCGAATTCAAATCCGCCATCTCGGAACTTCCGGTCCCAAAATGAAACCGGAAACGACTGCTATTGGCTGCAACCACAGCGAGGGCGGGTCTTCACTGATAAAAAAGGGTTAGCGATACTACTAGTGATTGAAAACGTTACAAATGTTTACAAAGGTCATAAAATCACGCGTATTCAAGTCAAAAGGCCAAAATCTTGTTCAATGTATTGAGAGTAAATTCTCCTGGAGCCTGCTGGAGGTGAAATAGTCAAATAGATCATCTGCTGGCCCATTCATGGACTTCAAATCCAGAGGAGATTCCTTTCCGCCTGTTCTGAACGTGCCAAAACATATTGCAAGACTGTCGATCATCGACAGCCTACAAGTAACAACCACATCTCGCCATGATGCCGATCCAGGCAGAAACCATACATGGGCTTCTTTAGATGCCTCGATAAAAATAATTATACAGCGTGCACATAAAAAAACAAGCGATTAATAGAAAACGACCTGTGATATGTCTTATTTTAAATTCCTCAGACGATTTACTCATGCACCAGGGACACAATTGTTGGGAAATAGTGTATGTTCACAAGCTGGTCCAGCCGGCTCTCATTGACTCCAACGTACGTATTTCACAGAACGTCCGGATCCACTTTTGCCTCCCATGCGCGCCAACGGCACCCGACAGGCCCCGTGGACTGACCCTAACTTCTTATATTATAGCCTTGCTCACAACACGGAACTTGTAATGTCGGCTATACTCGCCGTGAGACGGTACGAATAGAGTATTAATCAGGCTTCGTACCTGGTCGTACGGCGGTGAGACGGTACGAATAGAGTATTAATCAGGCTTCGTACCTGGTCGTACGGCGGTGTCGCTCATTGAAAATAGCCTGATCTTCAAGCCACACGATGAATCGTGACACCGTCGTATGCAACAGAGTATAGATTAAACATAAGAGCATGGCAGCTTTCACTTTTTTTACCTTCAACAGGCAAAAAAAATCGTTTTACACATTTCACATGAAACGGTTTCTACATTTTGATATTAGCTTTATTACAAGAGGTATGTTAAAAAGGGACAGTGTGTGTGTTTCTTTTTTTAACTTTTTGTTTGTTGGACTTGGGCACCAGACGTTTCACATTATTAAGCCTGTTTATAGACTTTTTTCACTGTGCAAGAAAACTCAGGCACTTTCTATAATTCCATGAAATCAAAAACAGAGTATTTTCGCATTATCAGTACTCATTTCCTGAGTATGTTGTTGTTGTTGCTAGACACAATGTATATATATATATATATATATATCTTCTTGCTAACAGAGGGGGGTGTCAGAATCACTGACATTAAAACAGCTGCTGACAATCTTGAGAATGTAGGAAATAAGCATTGATATGAGCATTACACTTTCATTTACTAAACTTTCTTCAGTGTATTTCTTCTTCTGTTTTTAATTTGTTTAACAGTCACATTTGTGACATGCTTCAACGACAGGGCAATTAATTAGCATTGATGCTCTGAAATACAGACTCTCTTGCTTTTATATTTTGCATTTACAATCAGGCCAAATGTTGGCTTTTAATTAAAGGATGACTGGCTAATATGACAAATATAAAGTGGTCAGGAGGTGCACGCACATCCCAGTCCAGCCAGCCAGCGTCAAAGCCCTTGTGCTCAACAACACGACCTTCTGAGCAGCCATCAGCTGTGTGAAGCTGAAACTGAATATACCCATTTTATTGTATTTGATTTGGCTTCGCTCCGGTTGGTATCAACTCGTGAACACATCATCGTAGAATGACCTATAACAGCAGCCTCACCACCACATGGCATAGCGGAAATGGATGGTGTATGAAATTAAATTACATTTAGAGCTGTGGTTAATGGTCATATTTTTCCGTTAATAACTGTGGTTTGAACCTCATGCCACGTGTGCACACTGAACATAATATAGAACTTTAAAGTATAGAGATGAAATATCTTTTTGTGTATGTGTGTGTTTCTGTATTATCATTTCCTCAGTATGAAAGTCTGTAACTGGTATGACATGAACTTACTCAGCATGGAATAATGGCTAAAGAGATGTAATAAGGCTACTATATATACAGTACCACTGAACTGAGAAATGCATTATTACATCCCACTGTTCACCATGTTCCATTTGTTTACTACTGTTGTCAATTGACATAATAGACACTTATACATGTATAAATTGTGAAATTACACTGTCCTACACTCAATGTATGTTTACAACACCAGGACTTTATAGTAAGTCATTGATAACTCTGCTATTTCCGGAGTGTGACACCGTCATACAACAACGTACAGAATTAGAACAATATGATATGATATGTTTTATTTTATTATTTTGACCTATAAAAAAGGAACAACATGCCATTTTCAGGCATAAAGACCAACCAGTTTTTTGTGAGGTTACCTATCACTCTAGAACCATCTTAACACATAGTAAATATACTGCATTCTAAACCCTGTATGTGGCTTATAGTCTGAACCCATATAATTAAGCATGTATTATTTTTGTGTTCACCGTAAACAATGTTTTGCTACCTATCCAGTGTTTTTCTCCTTCTATTCCCAGTCCTTTGCTAGAATTACTATCCTCTATACTGTAGTTATAGATTGTTGCTTGTTTTATGTTGCGTTTTCAGTAATTGTGATTTTTTTTCCAGGTTTCTTTTTTATTTCACTTTCTCTTTTTGTGAATTCTATACATTATGTTTACGTTCACATCTGTTAGGTATAACGTTTTGCTAAATAAATGTGATGTTCATTCACTTAAAGACTTTTCTTATATTTGTATAAAATGTGTATAAATCGCGCACGTACGCACGCACACACGCACACTCTTAATTATCACTCTAGGCTGTAGCATTTACTAACAAGGATTTTCAAAGGATTGCTCGGACAGTCATAGCGTTGCCAAGAGCAGCGTTGGCAGTCAGTGGATGGAACAGAACAGTTTTAAAGGAATCCAATAAAAAAAAGCTTACGTAAGATCATAGAGAAAAGATGAGGCATGATTGTTCAGGCATAGTGGTTTCAACTGGCGCATCCCCCGAGTGCATCTGCCTCTCTTTTCACGTGAATAACTCCGTACTCTGTACAGCCATGTTACAATTACTGGACCGCAGCAGATGAAAACACAATCATTTCTCTGACTTCTTTGCTCAGAATAAAACGGAGCTGTCAGAGCTATAGCACTTTTTTTGCCATCTCTCATAACAAGCTTGATTCCCTATTTCTTTGCTCAGAGCTCACTATTTTCATTTTTATTTTCTTCTTTTCTATATATATTTTTTTAATAGTAAAAATCTATACAAGCTCACAAAAAAAATCAGCATTTGATCCACGGACCACCGTTTGATGAGATTTAGACTTGCTGACCCAAAACTAAAGAATTTTATTATCGTTGGATAGGATTTTGTCCAAAATCCCATTCTCTAATTATGTGTAGACTTCTTGTAAATTAAGTAATGCAGATGTTTAACAATGATTCAACTCTTGAGAGTGTAAAATGAACTAAGGGTCCATTTGGTTTCATCGTACACTCACAAGAGTTAAAGATCTAGAAGGGTCCATTTGGTTACCAACTCTCCATCATTTATCTAGGGACCACCTGGAACCCCCTCAAGGATCACTGGTGGTCCCCGGACCACTGGTTGAAGACCACTGATACTGTATGTAGCATTCAGTGATTTGGAAAACCCCCCGGTCCACCCCGGTAACAAGATGTGCACATGCATGCACTACAGTGGGGGGACACGCGACAGGCCAACACCACACAGGCCCGCCCCCGCTCAATCATGATTGGCAGAAGGCCCCTCTCTAACCTAATTGGATGAAGGCTGGGCCACCTAGCCAAAATCGAAACCTATGGGTTTTCTTTACCCCAGGGGTTAACTGGGGACAGGGAGGAACTCCTTATATGGTCAGCACACATCTATAGTAGGGAGGAATATCACAACAAAACAAAAAAGTAGTGATATTTGAATTAAGTGAAATCACTGAATATACCTTTAAGAGATTTTAATGAGAGCTAAATAAATGAATAATTGTGGTTGTTTAAATCAAATTGTTGCACTAAACGTTCTATACTATGGTGTCACGGTGTGTTTGTTCCCTCAGTTTGGGATTTCAATTTTTGGTATAGTTTTATGTACAGTGGGGTTCCATTCGTTTATGCCAGCCCAGTACCCATAGTTACCTCTAGGTATTTAAAAGTACCTGGGTACCTATGGAAGTCACACCTCTTATGGGTGTGGTTTAGTCTTAAGGGGAGTTTTCTTTTCACCTACTGTGTAATATAATAAACAGACAGTAGGTGGCAGTAGGGCAGTAGGACAGAGGCCAGTGCAGTATTCAGCTTGCAAATTTAATGAAAATTTGAAGGGATGTGCCAGGGACCCCCCATTTGAGAGGATATGCCAGGGACCCCATAAGAGAAGGTTTTTACAGCTATAGCAGTGACTCTCAACCCGTTTAATTTCAAGGACCCCCAGTTTGACATGCATTAGTCTATCTATGGAGTATGGAGGGGGGGTCCCTGGCGTGTCTCTTCGGGTGGGGGTCCCTGGCGTGTCTCTTCAGGTGGGGGGTCCCTGGCGTGTCTCTTCGGGTGGGGGTCCCTGGCATATCTCTTTAATCTGAATATTGTCTTGATGATTATTGATTATTTTGAGCTTGTAGATCTGCTACTTTAGCCCTTTTTTAATTTGAATCCTTAACACCCCCCCACCCAACTATACAGCTTGCAAATTTAATGAAAATTTGAAGGGATGTGCCAGGGACCCCCGTTTGGGGGGATGTGCCGGGGACCCCCATTTGGGGGGATGTGCCAGGGACCCCCATTTGAGAGGATATGCCAGGGACCCCCATAAGAGAAGGTTTTTACAGCTATAGCCATTAGTCTATGGAGTATGGAGGGGGGGTCCCTGGCGTGTCTCTTCGGGTGGGGGTCCCTGTCGTGTCTCTTCGGGTGGGGGGTCCCTGGCGTGTCTCTTTAATCTGAATATTAAAATCGCCTGAGATGCATTGTCAAATAATTTGCACTGAACTGCCAAACAACATAATATTTAGTTTGGGGTCTGTGAGGCCAAATCTCATCAAATGGTGGTCCATGGCTAAAATGCAGAATAGGCTACATACTGGACCTTGATATGAAAATGGTTGAAAACCACTGTACCACGTGGTTCTAGGCAAATATTAACTTTCCCAACAATATATATTCAAATAAAATAATGAGACTGAGATAAATCAGTAGCCTATAATTATGTTCACAGTGCTTTAGGATCCCTTTCTTTATGATGTGGAGTCCCCTGCTCCATTGCTCATTAAATGTAGTTTTTCATTTCGGCATATTTGGCTTATTTATCTCTGCATTAACTAACTAGTGATTGTGAGAGCACACGTTCTACAACAAACAAACAGACCCTCCCATTGGCAGTGTTGCCAGGTTTTAGAAGAGAAACAAGCAGCCATGTCTATGAAAACAAGCCCAAAAGAAGCCTGACTGGGCTATCATAAAACAAGCCCAAAGTCGCTTGTAATAAGCGGACATGGCAACACCCCAACGCCTGCTCTGTCTCTGTGATAGTGGGAGACTGGGAGCTTGCTGTGCAGCGGCAAAGTGCTGCGGAGATTTTAATACCGAGACGACGTAAATGACATTATGACACAAGCACTGTAGGATATATCACAAAAAAACGTTACACCCAACTCTGGTGAGGAGATGGAAGGATAACAAAGTATTAGGATGCATTGCTTTTGTTTGGGTTTCATATACAAAGTTGATCATTAGTTGGTTAAAAAGTGGAAGCAGGCAGGATGTGGTGCGAGGTTTATCGATTCCACATTGCTTAATCCATTAAGACCGACGGGAGCGCAATCTGTGTCACTTTATATAGCTTTATAACCACTTAGACAATTATATTATTATTATAAATCGTCAAAATGTGCCCCTTCCACCCACTAAATAACACAGTCTGTTTAGCCAGCTCCTTTTACAACTAAATCCAATTCATTGGAATAATCAGCCAAACTGAATTATTACAGAATGTAAAACGAAATATTCAACAAAGAACCTTTTTTGCATGGTGGGGAACATAGAACCTGGGGAACATATGTACGCTCCCAACAAGAATTGAACTGGCACAATATATCTTGTAATTATTTTCCTGTTGAAAACCTTTGCTCTATCTTCTCTGTAATAAGGTGCAAACTCACTAGGATCTCCAGCTTCAAGTGTCTCTTTAGACATGCTAATAAGCTGGTCAGGCTACTACTTGGCCTCAACCCCCGAATCCAACTAACACCTCCACACTTTGAAAGACTGGAAGGGCTTAGGGTTGACAACAGAGTACAGCATCTTGCAATGGGTCTGGTCCACAAGATTCGCTACACACCACCAAGATGTACTTTCTGTGCTTGTTTATTGCAAACTGTTAAATAACCGAGTCAATTAATCAATCAGTTATATACCCCATATTACAATAAAAAACTAAACTAAATGGAAAGTGGAAACTAATGATATATTCAAAACAAACAACCTAATGTTAGGGTTCATGTTGATTGATTTAATACTTTATGAACGGTATGCAGGGGGGGGGGGGGGGGGGAAGCACAGGAAAGCACCTACAGTTTGACATGAAGTACATTTCACCCTGGTTCCTATTTTTCATTTAGCATCTAAAGAATGAATCTCAAAAACCTACCAATGTGCTTGCTTGCATTTGTCTCATAGCCAGGACTCTTGACTGGAAGTTCAAACCAGACTCCTGTAGGCTACACTCTCAGAGATAAATGAGGATTCCATTGTATAACTCATTGATGGATTGACTACTTTATTTGTAAGAAACCCGCACATAAAGTCAAGTTGAATACAAACAAGAGTATGATATAAAGCTATTGTGAAAAAAGCGCTATATAAAAGCACAATTTACCATTTACCAAAAGGATTAACCCCAAGATATGGCCTGTTTCCATTGAGGTCCTGTGTAGTCAATTAATCAAAACGTACAGCCCAGAAGTTCTGTACGGTTAGGACATGTAACTCAGTTTCCACTCCATTTTGTGTGCAGTGGATGCATAGTGTAGTCTGTCACTTCTGAACATTTTAATTCCCTTACAAATACCCCATATTACAATAAAAAATAACCTAAATGGAACATGAAAACTAATGATACATTCAAAACAAACAACATTGCGTTAGGGTTCATGTTCTTGCCAGTAGGGATGCCAAACGACTCATATGTGGCCAATCGACGAATCGAGGCCTAAATCGACGCGTCGAACGACTTTTTTCCTTTTTTTCTCCTCATTTTTATATTTTTGTTGTTGCTGCGCAGCAGTTGAGGAATCCCAATAATAAAAAATATTATAACAAGAACAACGAAAACTGAAAGAGCAGCGGCGCTATCGGCTAGTAGTCCCAACTCAAGTGTCTGCAGCCTGTCACGAGCCCCGTAATGAACTGATACGGGACGCACGTTGTAAGTGGAAGTGAAGTAATTTCTTATAGGATAATAATCCCATAGAAAAAAATCCTATTGGATTTTTCTTATAGGATTATAATCATATAAGAAAATATCCAATAGGATTTGTTCTAAATTCTTATAGGATTTTTTAATTGGATTTCCAATAGGATTTTTTCTATCGGAATCCTATTGGACTTTTTGACTAGGGATGGTAGCAGCCCTGTGGCTGTCAGTTTACTTTACGGCATGTGTAGTGTAGATGAGTTGTGAACCTGGGTCTGGGAAGCACAGAGCTGCAGCCATTGGCTCATGATACGAGCACACGACCAATGGGACAGATCATTCAGTGTTGCTAAGATACCACCCCCCACCACACACGCGCACACACACCCTTGGACGATGGGGTCTATTCTCAAACTCAGAGCCACAGCGCTCTGCTCAAAATTAATTTGCATGTGAGGACACTGACAGCCAGGCACAGCACAACAGTGTCACACAGACAAACACGTACCTCTCCCATTTGGAAAACATTTGAAACAGTCCCCCCAGTTTGACATGCATTAGTCTATATGCCCGGTCTGTGAGGTGTGAAGATACGAGATCTGCTCCCAGGCCTTTTCAGTGTCTATCCTTTGTCCAGAAAGAGAGAGAGAGAGATGAACAAGGTTCCTTTTCAAGCAAAAAAGTAAAAAGACTTTCACTAATGCTTATTGTAGAACTTTACACAAATGTAATGTACTTATTCTTCAGTGGTGTAAAAAGTACAAATGTTTTAGGCAAATTATCTCTCTCTCCCTCTCTCTCTCTCTCGACTGGAGACTTGCTGTGTTCAGTTCTCACCACTGAAAACATTTCCCCACCCCCACCATGCAGGCACCTCTTAGTGTTACTTTTAGTAGCAAATTCAGATTTAAGCTTAACAATCCATTGAACTTTAGGCCTGCCTAGGCAATTAAACTATCTAGTCTTAGCCAACAATTTTTTTACACTGGCTTAAAATAAACTAAAACATAATTGCTCAGCCTCTTCAACAAAGATGGCAAAAACAAACCTTCTTTGTTCTGTACTTATACATACAATTGTATAGTAGCCTACAAAACACAGATTTTAAAACTTTAGTTACTATTGCAAACCAGCACTATAGCCTACTTTGCATGATCTACAAGCTCATAATGTGGCACATCACGACATATTGTGAGCTTGTAGATCCGCTATACTGAGGAAGTGGTTAATGCATTTTTTTGGCGTACAAGTACAGTATTTGCCTCTGAGATGTAGTGGAGTAGAAGTAGAAGTATTGGAATTCATGAATACTAAAGTAAAGTACAAATGCCTCAAAATTGTACAGTACTTAAGTAAATGCACTTACTTTCCACCACTGTGGAATGGTGAGTGACTTTCTTAATATCATTTAAATATAAAAACTTAAATTAATAGGTTTACCATGCATGCCAAAATAGGATTTTTTCAATGGTTTTGTGATGTCATCAGGAGTAAGTCAGTAACAGTTTATATTTACCCCTGATTGTCACTAGGCTCTTTGAATATGCTTTCTCAAAGCCTGTATCTGTTTAAGAGTAATAAAACAAGTCTAAGGTTTAATCCTATTAAAAAATAAATAGGCCTATCAGTTTTTATTTTCTTCCTGAAAACCCTAAAAAAAAATCACTCTCTCTCTCTGTACCCTCTGTAGTAGTACTGTATACATTTAACATAACCTGTTTGGCTAGACACTGTGGGGACTCTGGGGAGAGACGGTCAAATACTACTAAAAACTGTCAGATTGCAACAGACTAGCATTTTTAATCAGCACAGGACAGGCTAAATACAGGCATGTTTGGGTACAGAGCCTGCTTTTAACTAATTCAGATGGCATATGAAAAAAACAGGGGGTCCTCAGAACAGATTGTTCAAAGACTGAGCTTAAATCTGAATTTGCTACACCAAATCATAAGAAAACAAAAAGAAAGCTATCTCACACACTGGAACAGATCTACTCAAAACCAGGGGGAAAGAGAGGGGAGAGAGAGGGAGGACTTTGCTCCGTCACCCTTAAGTTCAATAAGTTCAATAAACGTATTTTTTTTAATGGAAAGTGGTTGCACGAACAATTGTTAAGTAGTCTAAAACAAACTAATGTTTAAACGTGTTTAATGGCTGCCACTCTTTCTTTAACTTTGGGAACCACTGCGTTCTACAGTAGCTCTGTGCGTGAGCTGCAGGGCATGGCAGGCCACAGACAGACAGGCAGGCAGGCAGGCAGGCTTGTGTAAAAGGAAAAAAGTATTGCAAATTGAAAGGTAACCATGGAATTTGAACTTTAAATTTGAATTGAATTTAGAGAGAGAGAGAGGGGGGGAGGGGGGGGGAGAGAGAGCGAGGGAGATGTGACGGGGACCCCCATTTGGGGAGGTGTGCCGGGGACCCCCATTTGGGGGGATGTGCCGGGGACCCCCCCATTTGAGGGGATGTGCCGGGGACCCCCGTTTGGGGGGATGTGCCAGGGACCCCCCATTTGGGGGGATGTGCCAGGGACCCCCATTTGGGGGGGGTGTGCTGGGGACCCCCCATTTGGGGGGGTGTGCCAGGGACCCCCATTCGGGGGGGTGTGCCGGGGACCCCCTATTTGGGGGGGTGTGCCAGGGACCCCCGTTTGGGGAGATATGCCAGGGACCCCCCATTTGAAAAGATATGCCAGGGACCCCCCATTTGAAGAGATATGGCAGGGACCCCCATAAGAGAAGGTTTTTATAGCAGTGACTCTCAACCCGTTTAATTTCAAGGACCCCCAGTTTGACATGCATTAGTCTATGGAGTATGGACCCCCATTTAATGGAATTTATATCTCTGGGACCCCCAATATTTATATTGTAACATCAATGATAATTTAACTTTAGAGTGTAGAAATGGAACCAAATGGACCCTAACCGCTTACTCAAATAAATATTACTTGTAACAGTATGCATTTTAATGTATTTCAATATTACAGTATTGATACTTTAGTTTACAGTACAAATTTACTGCATATTGCTAGAAGCTACATATTAAGACTCAGTGCATGCAGCTCTGCTCATCATGGGCCGACGCCACCTGGTGGTTGAATAGCCACTCCACATATTAAAATAAACCTGTGGGTGTGGCTGAGAATCTGGGGGTGTGTCTGTGGGTGTGTCTAACATAAATACCCATAGGTACCCAGCAATGTCATTTTGAGATTGAGGCGGAAACGAATAGGATCCCACCGTATGACCTTTTTTGTTTGGTATGATCATTTTATTGTTTGTATATATGGGGCTGTGGTCTGTTGGGGTTGCTGTTTTAGGGTTGGGGGAACATAAATAGGGCTGAGGGAAAGATATGGACACACTTCCCGCACGTACACGTGTGTGTGTGTGTGTGTGTGTGTGTGTGTGTGTGTGTGTGTGTGTGTGTGTGTGTGTGTGTGTGTGTGTGTGTGTGTGTGTGTGTGTGTGTGCGCGCGCGCGCGCGTGTGTGCGTGCGTAGATCTGTCTGGATATAGGGCAGGCCGGAGCAAACATGCACACAGACACTGTTTGGAAAAGCAAAGGTTCATTGTGTTTACTCCACCAAAATGTTCAGCACCACATAACAGTTGACATCACACATTAAACAGACTATGAACCTTAACTCTGTTGGTACTGAGACTGAATTGGCAGCTGTTGAAGTTGTGCAGGAGTAATTCACAATATTCTCTATACGAAATGATTGATGTCAACAACATGGAGGAGCAACTTTATGGACACAGTGGCAGACTGCTGCGTCTTCATACATGGTGCATGCGTGCGTGCGTGTATGCGTGCGTGCAAATAAAGAAAGAAGGACAGAAGAGTAGGAGGGAGCCTATGATAATAAGGAAATCATAATCATGTTATAAATAGCACAGCGGCCTTCTCCTGAACAGGCCATGCAATAAATCAATTATTAATTAATAATTGACTCAAATGTTTCATGAGTAATATTCACTCACCTAATCATATCATCCATACTATAATATAATAAACCCCACTGTGAGTTCATTTAAAATATAGCCCACACAATTCACTTTAAACTAACACTAATCTGATTTCCCCGCCTGATGGAGGAGAAAGGAACTGGTTGGAATAACGGGTTATTCAGGGACGGTTCTAGGCATAAGGCGAACCAAGCGGTCGCTTGGGGCCACAACCACTGAGGGGGCCACGTTATGTATCCCCTATCCCTTACATGGGCTACTGGCCACATGTGGCCCCCACCTAGCTTCTTCATTTTGATCTCAAAGTTCACCAGATTGAAGCAATTTCATGCAAATTTACAGATCTTTCTGGACCCAGGGGGGGGGGCAGCGCCCCCCCCCCCCGGCATGGCAGTATTATGTTGCTTGGGGCCGCTAAAGGCCTGGAACCGGCACTAAGTTCCACGTGATACAGTACGTCCTACCAGGGAAACTCCAGCTGATAAGAAGCGGCCTGCTCACTCCTCATAAATTGAAGGAAGCATGAGCTCAGTTCAGGGCTCTGATGTTTTATGCATTAATTAATTCATTCATTCATTCATGTCACATTTCATCCATTCAATCAAGTCATGTTAAATTAATCCGTCAAATATGACGTGCATTTGGCCCAGGCGGTGGCGTAACCGTCTGGGCACCCGACTGGTAATCCAGTCGCAGTGTGCCGCGGGTTCGAACTCCCGAGCCCGACACGGCCTTTACTGCATGTCATCCCCCCATCTCTCTCCCGTTTCCTGTCAGCCTACTATCTGTCTTCAAAAAACCAATAAAAGGCGTAAGCCGCAAAAAAGATATCTATATATGACGTGCATTTAACCAACCAATCACATACATTTAGTTCTTCATGAGATGATGTATGATGATGTAAATCGATAAGAGCGCCCCTCACTTCACACAGGTGTGATTTTTTAAAACTATCTATGTTTTAGTTATTTGAGTTTCCTCTATTTTTGTAGGAGCTCACTCAGGAGGCTCAATTCATAGTCAGATTTCAAGTGATTATTGGCTGTCAGTGAAAAAAGGTAGTCGACGAACATTTTGCGTCTTAGTTTTAGCTGACGAAATCAACACTGCTGTCGACCACCATGAGAACGTCACCAGTTGGCCCACCTGAGTAGCCATCAGCTGAGTGAAGCTGAAAGTGAATCCCCCCCCCCCCCCCTCCTCCCCACCGGATCAATACAGGTCTATATACTGTACAGTCATGTGTGCTAGCTGGCACGGGACCAAAACACACACAGGGAACACTGGGTACCTTAGAGGTCTAGGTCAACAAACGTGTTATCTGCATGTTCACATGTTCACGTGTTCTCATTCAATTCTGACCATTTCTGTGATACAATATGGCTTTCAAAAACATCGTCCTCGATGTTAATGCCATTATTTAAAACGTTCACAAACACAAGTTGAACGGGAGCGGGAACCCCCAGGGGTCCTTGAGAAGGTTCTGCGACGTCCCCAGCTACATTGGTAGTAACCAAGTGGGCACTTCTGTAACAGCCCAAATCAAATTGCATATGCAGTCTGAACAAGCTTAGGTTTAATTCAAATTCAAAGGATTCAAATAAGATTTTTTATTAATATTAAAATTATGCTGTTGCAAAAACTACATGCGACTCCGATAGGCTACAAATCAGATTTAGGCTGGATTTGGACTGCCAGTTTTTTTTGTAGATTGGGGTCCCAGAGATACCAAAACATTTGATCAAATTTATGTCTGTGGCCTAATACTGCATATCAAACAGTTTAAGTCTGTGGCCTAATGCATATCAAACGGTTTAAGTCTGTGGCCTGCATATCAAACGGTCGAGGATGACTGGAAGGATTGACCGGTCATTCACAGAGTCCTGCTGCCTGTGACCAACAATGACCGTGCACAAACTTTCACAATCTGTTCAAACTGTACAGCAGAAGAGGACCACAACCAATCAGGAAGTGGAGCAAGCATACCCCTGAATAATGTCCAGCCCTGGTCCTGCCCCTTTTTGCTCTGTAAAGTACAGTATAACATATAGAGCTCATTCCCTGTCTGAGACCCACCGGGAGCATTCAGAAGACCATCTAAAAACATCTCTAAATACGTCCCACATTTGCAGACAAAGGGCGTCCACCAACCTGTGGTGTAGATCTGCCTCTTTTTAGCAGCTTCTTGGCCCTCCTGTGCTGAACTTCTGAGAGGTGTTTGAATGGTTCAAAGGATTAGTGCTGTTGCAAGACTCACACCATGATGGCTCTGATCCAAACCCCGCTGCTGTGTTGCCTGCTGCTCACTTCTCACCTAGGTCAGGCCAGGAAAATCAAGGAGAATGTCACAGGTGAGCCATTTGTTACATTAAAAAGAAGCACAAAAAGCTAATTAAGGGGGAAGTGGGCAAAATACATTCACAGGCTAGCTTTGGCGAACTTTAGAAATTGTGGAGTTTAGAAATATGTGGATATTGAAGGCTAACCCATCATAACTTATGCTTGACATACAGTATGTATGTGAATTTAGTCATTCTGAATATAAACAACATGTAGGCCTATTGAAAGCCTGCATTGTATCATCATTACACTGTGCGTTGTTTAATACATATTGGCTTTATTAGTATTGGTTTATGACTTGTCTAAAACATATAAGCGTTTGGAATGACTACTGTATGTGCTAAAATTGTATTAACAACATACCATACAGATTGGTTTATTTATTTATGAATTAACTACAATAAGTTCCCAACTGTAGCTTTCAAGTTGTTGTGACAATCCACGTGCATGTCCACGTCCATGAGGTAATATGTTGACAAGTGGAGTTGGAAGAGACTTCAAATCAATTTAATTTAATTTCATTATTTACACTGTGACAAAGAGGTAGGCCTAGCTTATGTTTTCAACTCAGAATGCAATAAAAACACCTTTTTGTAGCTTTAATAATTCACCAGGCTCAAAGTAAATACACCCTTTCACCTGAATAATGGCTGAACTGGTATAATCTCCTTCTGTTTGTACATCGTATATAGCGGACACGGAGCACAGGGAGGATTACGTAGCCAACTCCTTCTTCAGACTGTATTCGGAAGGAGATCTTTTGAAGGACACCTGCGAGCTGGAGGCCTTCAGAAGGCCCACAACTCTGGCCTCCTGCGGCTTCAACAGCAGCAACCCCCTGGTCATCATCACCCACGGGTGGTCGGTAAGAACCGCCCGACTCGGCTTCAACGACTGGCACATTATAGCACGTGTACTGTACTGTACATGGACCATATCATTCACAGCCTGGGCTCACCAACATGTCCGTCCGTACACACAGCCTGGGCTCACCAACATGTCCGTCTGTACACACAGCCTGGGCTCACCAACATGTCCGTCTGTACACACGACACGGACTAATGGAAAAGACTTAGATTTTCTGTTTTCACACCATTATAAATGTTATTATTTTAGGCCCACTTACTGAATGTTAAGTTTAGGTTGTTATTAGAGAAAGTAAAAGATGAGTGTTATTCTTTTTCATTTGCTGCTTTCTTTCGTTTTAGGGATTTTATAGTGATTTATTTTTTAATTATTTACTACTAGACCCCAAGAAATTACATCTGGCCACAAAAGATCACAGGATCTACTGAATGTGTCAAACTGACATATTGAGCCTATTACACACAGTGTGGCTACCCCCCTAGCAGGCTACCTTCACATTCAGTAGATCCTGTGATCTTTTGTGACTATAACACAAAGACAAAAGTCACAATCGCTATAACATTTTGTAAAAAAAAAAGCCCCATGTTTGATTGTTTGATTTATTTGTTGACGAAATTGTCAGTATATTTAGTCTTAGTTGTAGTCACCATAGCTTAGTTTTCATTTAGTTTCCATGTCAGTGAAAAAAGGTAGTCGACGAACATTTAGTTAGTTTTAGTCGACGGAACAACACTGGTGTGAATGCAACATAAGAAAAGGGAATAAATCCTATAATAATCTTTTCTTGTGGTCTCTAAGTTGAACGGCGTGATGGAGAGCTGGGTGTTGCGACTGGCCACCGCCCTGAAGACGTCCCTGGGGGACGTGAACGTGGTCATCAACGACTGGCTCACGCTGGCCCATCACCACTACCCCGTGGCCGCCAAGAACACCCGCACCGTCGGACAGGACATCGCCCACTTCCTAAGAACCATCGAGGTCTGTGAGATGTTAAAATGTGTCTCTGTGTCGGACCCCAGGAAGATTAGCTATAGCTTTTGTAGCAGAAGCTAACGGGGATCCTAATAAACAATAAAGTAAAGATGTGTCCTACTGTATATTGTATGCTCCTCACAGGAGCTCTACGAGTTCCCAGCTATAGATGTCTCCTGTATTGTATGCTCCTCACAGGAGCTGTACCAGTTCCCAGCTAAAAAGGTTCATCTAATCGGCTACAGCCTTGGAGCTCACATATCTGGATTTGCTGGAAGTCATATGGGAGGCTCGCGGAAGATCGGACGCATTACTGGTGAGGATGCTCTCAGCCTGAGTAGAGAATCATTACTGGTGAGGATGCTCTCAGCCTGAGTAGAGAATCATTACTGGTGAGGATGCTCTCAACCTGAGAAAAGAATCATTACTGGTGAGGATGCTCTCAACCTGAGAAAAGAATCATTACTGGTGAGGATGCTCTCAGCCTGAGAAAAGAATCATTACTGGTGAGGATGCTCTCAGCCTGAGTAAAGAATCATTAGTCTTCTATATAATATATAATCTCCCCAGGTTTGGACCCGGCGGGGCCTCTGTTCTTATATTATAATATATTATGTTCCCAGGTTTGGACCCGGCGGGGTCTCTGTTCTTATATTATAATATATTATGTTCCCAGGTTTGGACCCAGCGGGGCCTCTGTTCTTATATTATAATATATTATGTTCCCAGGTTTGGACCCAGTGGGGCCTCTGTTCTTATATTATAATATATTATGTTCCCAGGTTTGGACCCGGCGGGGCCTCTGTTCTTATATTATAATATATTATGTTCCCAGGTTTGGACCCAGCGGGGTCTCTGTTCTTATATTATAATATATTATGTTCCCAGGTTTGGACCCAGCGGGGTCTCTGTTCTTATATTATAATATATTATGTTCCCAGGTTTGGACCCAGTGGGGCCTCTGTTCTTATATTATAATATATTATGTTCCCAGGTTTGGACCCAGCGGGGCCTCTGTTCTTATATTATAATATATTATGTTCCCAGGTTTGGACCCAGTGGGGCCTCTGTTCTTATATTATAATATATTATGTTCCCAGGTTTGGACCCGGCGGGGCCTCTGTTCTTATATTATAATATATTATGTTCCCAGGTTTGGACCCAGCGGGGTCTCTGTTCTTATATTATAATATATTATGTTCCCAGGTTTGGACCCAGCGGGGTCTCTGTTCTTATATTATAATATATTATGTTCCCAGGTTTGGACCCAGTGGGGCCTCTGTTCTTATATTATAATATATTATGTTCCCAGGTTTGGACCCAGCGGGGCCTCTGTTCTTATATTATAATATATTATGTTCCCAGGTTTGGACCCAGCGGGGTCTCTGTTCTTATATTATAATATATTATGTTCCCAGGTTTGGACCCAGTGGGGCCTCTGTTCTTATATTATAATATATTATGTTCCCAGGTTTGGACCCAGCGGGGCCTCTGTTCTTATATTATAATATATTATGTTCCCAGGTTTGGACCCAGCGGGGTCTCTGTTCTTATATTCTATATAATATATTATGTTCCCAGGTTTGGACCCAGCGGGGCCTCTGTTCTTATATTATAATATATTATGTTCCCAGGTTTGGACCCAGCGGGGTCTCTGTTCTTATATTATAATATATTATGTTCCCAGGTTTGGACCCGGCGGGGCCTCTGTTCTTATATTATAATATATTATGTTCCCAGGTTTGGACCCGGCGGGGCCTCTGTTCTTATATTATAATATATTATGTTCCCAGGTTTGGACCCAGCGGGGTCTCTGTTCTTATATTATAATACATTATGTTCCCAGGTTTGGACCCAGCGGGGCCTCTGTTCTTATATTATAATACATTATGTTCCCAGGTTTGGACCCAGCGGGGTCTCTGTTCTTATATTATAATATATTATGTTCCCAGGTTTGGACCCAGCGGGGTCTCTGTTCTTATATTCTATATAATATATTATGTTCCCAGGTTTGGACCCAGCGGGGCCTCTGTTCTTATATTATAATATATTATGTTCCCAGGTTTGGACCCAGCGGGGTCTCTGTTCTTATATTATAATATATTATGTTCCCAGGTTTGGACCCGGCGGGGCCTCTGTTCTTATATTATAATATATTATGTTCCCAGGTTTGGACCCAGTGGGGCCTCTGTTCTTATATTATAATATATTATGTTCCCAGGTTTGGACCCAGCGGGGCCTCTGTTCTTATATTATAATATATTATGTTCCCAGGTTTGGACCCAGTGGGGCCTCTGTTCTTATATTATAATATATTATGTTCCCAGGTTTGGACCCAGCGGGGCCTCTGTTCTTATATTATATATAATATATTATGTTCCCAGGTTTGGACCCAGCGGGGCCTCTGTTCTTATATTATAATACATTATGTTCCCAGGTTTGGACCCAGCGGGGCCTCTGTTCTTATATTATAATACATTATGTTCCCAGGTTTGGACCCGGCGGGGCCTCTGTTCTTATATTATAATACATTATGTTCCCAGGTTTGGACCCAGCGGGGCCTCTGTTCTTATATTCTATATAATATATTATGTTCCCAGGTTTGGACCCAGCGGGGCCTCTGTTCTTATATTCTATATAATATATTATGTTCCCAGGTTTGGACCCAGCGGGGCCTCTGTTCTTATATTCTATATAATATATTATGTTCCCAGGTTTGGACCCAGCGGGGCCTCTGTTCTTATATTATAATATATTATGTTCCCAGGTTTGGACCCAGCGGGGCCTCTGTTCGAGGGCATGTCCTCCGCGGACAGGCTGTCCCCGGACGACGCCCACTTTGTGGACGCCATCCACACGTTCACCCAGGAGAGCATGGGCCTGAGCGTGGGCATCAAGCAGCCCGTGGGCCACTACGACTTCTACCCCAACGGAGGAGAGTTCCAGCCGGGCTGCGACCTCCGCATCAACCTGTACGACCACATCAGCGAGTATGGCCTCCTGGGTATGGTCAGAAACACAGGTTAGAATATATCGTTGCTGTCGCGAGAGGGAAAACCACCTAACTCCATTTTTGAGATTTGAGGGGGGGGTTTTTTGTGCATGAATCAGTGCTATTGAACACTCTTTATGTCTGTGTGTTGGTTTAAGAAACATAATTGAACCAATGCAAAGTAGATAAAAAGCGCGTTTGGAAAAAACCTCTTAACTAAAATTGTCTGATGAAGCAACTAACTCCACCACCTCTCTCCCTCTCATGCAAGTCATTGACAATATATAAAGTCACAACACCAACTTTGATGAGGCAGTATTGCTTTGTTTTCAAAATATATGGTTTTCTTCTTTTCCTGAAATATGATTATTTTCTTTGGAGTTAGGTGGTTTCTTCCAAACAGCAGAGATATACACCGACTGTCTCAATGTCAGACACAAGATATTCAAACAAGTCAATTGGAAGTTATGAAACGAAAACTAAAATTAGCGGAGCCGATGAAGGTAAATGATCCTTGTGGGGTGATGTATTTTCTGTTAGATTGATAGATAGTCTAAACACAATTTTCTTTTAACAAGATCACGTCACTTTAATGCACGCTTTAAGAACAGATTATTATTTACAATAATGAACCCGGCCGACAAGAAGGTGGAGGCATCATCATCATCGGCTATAATTCAATTCCCCAAAGTCTTAAAGATAAGTATACCTCGGTAATCTAAAGCGCTGCTTCTCATTTAAAAAAAAAACATCTGCGCTGAAGCAGATGAGAGCATCTGTCACGGTGTGCGAATTAATGAATGAAGAGAGAGAGAGAGAGCGTGGCCGTCCATCAAAGACTCTGCCTGCAGGCACAGAGGATCCCTCCAGACTCCTAGACTCTGCCTGCAGGCACAGAGGATCCCTCCAGACTCCTAGACTCTGCCTGCAGGCACAGAGGATCCCTCCAGACTCCTAGACTCTGCCTGCAGGCACAGAGGATCCCTCCAGACTCCTAGACTCTGCCTGCAGGCACAGAGGATCCCTCCAGACTCCTCCAGTCTCCACCGTCCATCACACATCATAATAACACGCTTTATTACAAGGGTCAATCCACCAATAATATGTCTAAAGAAATAAAACCCCACAGCATGATCAGTGTACTAGTAGTCTCTACGCCAGTGGTTCCGTTCCTCAAGAGTTATTTTAGGGTTCCAGCACTTCCACCAAATCTTTGTATGTTAGGGTCGTTTTTTTAAACCATAAATGAACATGAACCCCAGCATCCCTATTCTGAGGGGAACTTTAGCCAACAATTAGCCGATCTACAAGCTCACAACACTTGAGGCGTTGTGAGCTTGTTGATTGGCCATTTTCAGCAAATGTCTGAAAATACACATTAACATGAATCCAACATACACTGATGATAGTGCTGACAAACAATTGTATGAAGCTATCTATGAAATCTACAACAAAGTTTAATTATGCAACATCATTTTATACAATATGTATTGGGGAGTCCCTGCTTCATCTCTCTCTCAGCGAAGGGGTCCCCTTTTGGGCTGAAAAACTTAGGAGAGCATTTTGACAATCATCTGCAGTAACATTACGTGACTCCATAATTGTTAATCTCCAGTTCTGTTTCTTGCTGGTTTTCTCATCTCTCTCTAGGTTTTGAACAGACGGTGAAGTGTGCTCACGAGAGGTCGGTGCACCTGTTCATCGACTCCCTGCTGAACAAGGACAAGCAGAGCACGGCCTACAAGTGCAGCAGCAACAAGGCCTTCGAGAGAGGCAGCTGTCTGGACTGTCGGAAGAACCGCTGCAACACGCTGGGCTACGACATCAAGGTGGTCCGCAGCCGACACGCTGGGGCCAGCAAGAGGCTCTACCTCAAGACTCGCTCCCGGATGCCCTACAAACGTACGTTAAAAACACAGTCCATAGTTCAAGACGTGCTCCCAGATGCCCTACAAACGTACGTTAAAAACACAGTCCATGCCTCAAGACGCGCTCCCAGATGCCCTACAAACGTACGTTAAAAACACAGTCCATAGTTCAAGACTCGCTCCCGGATGCCCTACAAACGTACGTTAAAAACACAGTCCATGCCTCAAGACGCGCTCCCAGATGCCCTACAAACGTACGTTAAAAACACAGTCCATAGTTCAAGACTCGCTCCCGGATGCCCTACAAACGTACGTTAAAAACACAGTCCATAGCTCATGACGCGCTACCGGATGCCCTACAAACGTACGTTAAAAACACAGTCCATGCCTCAAGACGCGCTCCCAGATGCCCTACAAACGTACGTTAAAAACACAGTCCATAGTTCAAGACGTGCTCCTAGATGCCCTACAAACGTACGTTAAAAACACAGTCCATAGCTCAAGACGCGCTCCCAGATGCCCTACAAACGTACGTTAAAAACACAGTCCATGCCTCAAGACGCGCTCCCAGATGCCCTACAAACGTACGTTAAAAACACAGTCCATAGTTCAAGACGTGCTCCTAGATGCCCTACAAACGTATGTTAAAAACACAGTCCATAGCTCATGACGCGCTACCGGATGCCCTACAAACGTACGTTAAAAACACAGTCCATAGCTCATGACGCGCTACCGGATGCCCTACAAACGTATGTTAAAAACACAGTCCATAGCTCAAGACGCGCTCCCGGATGCCCTACAAACGTACGTTAAAAACACAGTCCATAGCTCAAGACGCGCTCCCAGATGCCCTACAAACGTACGTTAAAAACACAGTCCATAGCTCAAGACGCGCTCCCGGATGCCCTACAAACGTTAAAACTAACCTGTGGCAGGTTAAAACTAACCCGTGGCTTCCTGTGAGGTTAAGTTTAGGGTTTGGGTTTTTTTGGGGCTAGGGTGTCGGACTAATGGCTGTCGGACTGGACTGTTAGTACATGGGACCAAACACATGCACCCGTCCAACGGTGCCCATGGTGGACTATGCATGGCAGGGGCGTCCTCTTCCCTGAGCCAGGCCCATACCTGACCGCATACCAACCGCACACACACCTGTTTATGTGTAGATATCTTGATTATTTTTGCCAGGTGCTAACCCGGTTTATAATCACTACTGGGGCTAGTTGGGACCAGAGTAATCTAGTAGGCGACATGCTTTGATCTCGCCGCAAAGTGGGGTGCTTTGCGGAACTATCCCATTGAGTTAGAATGAGCACTTCCGCATTCCATTGTTACAATGGGAGTCAACACTAGTGTCGCCATTACTCTCTCAGTCAGAGAGAATAAACCTGAGTTCTCATAAAGTGCACAGTGGTGAGTACCATAACTATCACTAGTAGTCCACCGCAAGGCAGAGTGGTAGACAGTGTCTAGCCGCTTTAAAAGTGAAGTAGCAGCAGACCTATAAATAATGTCCCCGTAGTCCAGGACCGAGAGGAAAGTGGAAAACAGAATTTATTTCTATACAGAAAACCTAGTTTTAGTCTTAGTTTGGACAATATGAAATGTAAAAGTGTCTATACATTAGGCACCAGCTAGTGGCCTTGTGGTTAAAGTGCCCGCCCTGGGACTGGGAGGTGAAAGACTCAGTGCCTCCCTGCTTGGCACTCAGCATCAAGGGTTGGATTGGGGGTCCCTGCGACATACTAGCGTCATGTCCAGGGGGTGCACTTGTACAACAAGCTGCCTCACGCGACAGAAACAGAGATAGGCCCTATGGGCCTCATGGCTCGGCAAGGCTACTTACTTTACATTAGGCAGATGAAATCTCAGAGAGATTCTATTGATGTAGCACTGACTGTAGTAAAAGGTCTTCTCTTGTGTCCTTGTGTGCAACACAGTGTACCACTACCAGTTCAGGATCCAGTTTGTAAACCCCATCCAAGTGGTGCACCCTTCACTAACCATCTCTCTCACTGGGACCACGGAGGACAGCCAGGACCTCCCCATCACATTGTGAGTTTAGCAACAGTGTTGTTTTTGGCGGCACATTTTGATTTTAGTCATATATAGTCTCTTAAAATAGTTTTCATTTAGTTTCAGTCAAATTTTTGTCACCTGGAATGTTTTTGTGTTAGTCTAGTTTTAGTTGACTAAAGATTTTAGTCGACTAAAAAACAGTCGTAATGACTGTTTTTACACTAGATTTGCTATTTTCAAGCATGCAACCAAGTGTAAAATTACTGGATCTCTTGTCCACTAGTCCCTTCCTAACATTTTAGTCTAGTTATTACTTCTTGATGAAATTGTCAGTATATTTAGTCTTAGTTTTATAGTCATCATACCTTAGTTTTCATTTAGTTTTCGTCAGTCGTAGTCGACGAACATTTATATCTTAGTTTTAGTCGACGAAATCAACACTGTTTAGGACATCACCACCACACAACTATCCATTATTATCTTAGAGCGATGTCCAAAACAGATTTAAAAGCGGCATCAATGATCATCACATTATGTGCTCAGCCAATCAGCTGAGCACACTCCGTGCTCGGACGGACGGACACACAGACACACAGACAGACAGATAGACAGACACACAGACAGACACAAAGCTGTGCATATAGGCCACTTAAAAAATAGCAAAAGTAGTAGATCCTACGCTTGAATATAAACTTGAAACTCGGCACGAAGTAGATCTGCTATACTGTTGATGCTGTCGTGTGAGGCTGTAGTATGATAGGGCGTTAATTTATGAAAAATGAAAGATACGAGATGTATGCCTGAGAGCAACGATACAACATTGCACTGTAACACAGGAATTACATAAGAATGCAGCATTTGTTGTTGTTGTTCCCGTGGAGAGTTTGTGCTGAGCCCATTCATTCATACAATATTCACAGCTTTATACTCTCAACTCCTGTGATATTCACAGCTTTATACTCTCAACTCCTGTGAGAAAGAAATGCTTCAGAAAAAGCTCCGACACGTGGAGAGAAACAGTGGTGGAAAGTACATTTATTTTGGTACAATTTTGAGGTACTTTTACTTATAACCAATTTAGATGTCTTCTAAATCCTGACAGTTTTCTGAAATACCTCACGTTTCTATATCAGTGACAGTGGTGCTCAATATTTCATGTCAAGGACCCCAAAAATCAAATGTAATTGGCCACCGACCCCCATATGTTGTTCCAGGGACCTCCCCAGAAGCAAAGATTTGAGTTAAAATGTACGCTCTGTAATAATATATATCCAAAGATTTGAAGCACATTTTCGCGATTTTTCAAAAATAGCAGTATTTCCAATATATTTTGAACTTGTAAAATGAGACAATATGCATAATGAGTACATTTTTAACAGCCGACATTTACTTGTAACGAAGTACTTCTACATTGCGGTACCTTGCGAGTACTTTTCCCCACGGCTGGAAAGAAAGGAGATCTATATAGTGGCTGCATGGTGGAAAGGAGATGAAAAAAAGGGATCAATAATTGATTTGGACGTTGTGCATCAGAACAGGACTCGTATACTCTTCCCTGCCAGTCGCATTATTATCCTCTGAATTCTTCATATCCTCTCACAGCTCTCCAAAGGCCCTAATAGAGCATATCCTCTCACAGCTCTCCAAAGGTCCTAATGGAGCATATCCTCTCACAGCTCTCCAAAGGCCCTAATAGAGCATATCCTCTCACAGCTCTCCAAAGGTCCTAATGGAGCATATCCTCTCACAGCTCTCCAAAGGTCCTAATAGAGCATATCCTCTCACAGCTCTCCAAAGGTCCTAATAGAGCATATCCTCTCACAGCTCTCCAAAGGTCCTAATAGAGCATATCCTCTCACAGCTCTCCAAAGGTCCTAATAGAGCATATCCTCTCACAGCTCTCCAAAGGTCCTAATAGAGCATATCCTCTCACAGCTCTCCAAAGGTCCTAATAGAGCAAACCAAACAAAACGGCCTCAACGCTAAACCTCAAAATGCAACATTCATACTGTGCACGTTTTGTCGTGTGCTGCTTCTGGCCTAGTTATTGAACGACACACAAGAGAGAGAGAGAGAGAGAGAGAGAGAGAGAGAGAGAGAGAGAGAGAGAACTTGTCAAATTCACAAAAAGGTCAGGTTGTATCTCCCAGGATGGCTGGGGGGAGTGCCTATAGCCCCAAAGAGTGGCAAAAACCCTTTTAGCCTTTTAGATTTTCCAACTTCAGTTCATTCGACCAGGGTGCAACTTCCGACAAAACATGTTACTGGCTAATAGATGCTATAGTCATAGATGCTTCATAAGCCCCGGTTGAATTTGGGGCTTTTCAAAATGCCCTTCCGTTTTGCCAGTTCTGCATCGTTACACTGCATAACGTTTTAGAACTGAGAGACTACAGTGTATTAGCCGATCTACAAGCTCACGAGCTTGGAGATCTGCTATTTTCAAGAGATTTTTTATTATACATTTGAAAACTTGAAACGAGACATTCTGCATAAAGAGAGCTTTCTACCTTTGGTACTTTAAGTACATAAGCTATACTTTCACTCAAGTACATTTTGAACATCGGACTTTTACTTGTAACGAAGCACTTGTATACATCATTACGGTATTGATCGTTTATTTAAGCAAAAAATGTGAGTACTTTTCACACCACTGAGGTCAAATTGTACTGTGTGTGAGTGTGTGTGTGTGTGTGTGTGTGTGTGTGTGTGTGTGTGTGTGCACGCATTCATTCTCTGGTGTGTCTGTCTTCTTGTCGACATTCAGCATGGAGGAGATTTCGGGTAACAAGACGTACACCTTCCTGATCACGCTGGACACGGACATCGGGGACCTGATGATGCTGAAGTTCAAGTGGGAGGGCCAGGCCATGTGGAAGAGCGTGTTGAGCAGGGTCCACTCCATGATCCCATGGGGCGGGGCGCGCTCCAAGCCACAGCTCACCGTGGGAAAGATCAGCGTCAAGGCAGGCGACACGCAGGATAGGTGGGTTGGGTTAAATGCCTCCTCCGACCATGAGTGTTGTTTTTGTCAGCAACACAATTTGATTTTAGTTTTAGTCATCATATAGTCTCTTGAATAGTTTTCATTTTGTCACATTTTAGTCACCTGGATTGTTTTAGTGTTAGTTACGATTTTAGTCGACTAAATCTACAGTTGATTTTAGTCGACTAAATCGACAGATTTTACACTTGCTGAAAATAGCAGATCTACAAGCTCACAACGCGTCGCAAAGAAGTGTAAAATGACTTGTGTCTTTTACAAATGCTGGATGTCGTGTCCACTAGTGCCTCAATATATTAATATATTGTCAATATATTTAGTCTTATAGTTTTAGTCATCATAGCTTAGTTTTCATTTAGTTGTTGTCAGTGAAAAAAGGTAGTCGAACATTTTTTGTCATAGTATTAGTCGTCAAAATCAACACTGGCTCCGACCAACGTCTCTGTTGGGCAGAAACCTCCTAAGTCCAACAAAACAAGTTGTAATTTTGTTTTATTACATTTGTGCTACTCAGCTGGGAGCACGGCGGCGCAGGAAAACAGAGAGCTGCCTTTTCTGTAGCATAGCTAGAAATTTGAAAATCTCAAGCAGCTGCTGTACTGAACATTATTTGCAACATAAAAATATTACATGATTGTGTAGGATGTTTCCATTCTCTAGTCTAGATCCAGTTATTACAAGGTATTCATATAAATCGCAAACCAGTGTTTTAATATATCATGATATACAAACTAATAAAAGTATCACACACTCCTTGTTGTCCAAAGGATAAGCCTTATACAACAAAGGAAGACTTTTATCGCCATCTACTGGACAAAATGGCTCCTGTTTAAAACTATGATACATGGCGATAACTATAGCCTGCTGACAGGTAGTACTCAGGCTGCAATACATAGAACATGATCATAAACTAACTGACATGATGATTTCTCTATTTCAGAACAAGCTTTTGTGCCATGACAGAGGAAGGACAGCACCTCGAGGCATCGCAAGAGAAAGTGTTTGTGCGCTGTCAAGAAGACGGCAGAAAAGACAGCAAGAAGCAGCTACTCAGGAGACCGCAGAAGCCAAAGAAAACAACTCAACGATCAAAACAAGCTCTGACTCAACGGTCAAAACAGGGCCCAACTCAAGGCCCCACACAGACCCCAACTCAACGTCCTACAAATCCCCCAACTCAGCCCACAACCCAGGCCCTGAATCAGCATCATAATCATCATCATCACCATCACCCAAAACAGCCCGCACAGACCCCCACTCAAGGCCCCGCACAGACCCCTACTCAACATCCAACAAACCCCCCAACTCAGGGTCCAACTCAGCCCCCAACACAGGCCCTACATCATCATCATCATCATCACCCACAACAGCCCGCAATTCAACCCAAAAAGAAGCCATGCCATTAGTCAGATGGCCCATTGTTTTCCAAAGTACCAAATATTGTTCTGACGGATATAACTAAGCCTAAACTTAAAGGACAACTTTAGTTTTTTTCAACCAAGGTTCATGTTTTAGGTTAATTATTAGAGAAAGTAAAAGACAAGTGTTAATTTTTCTTTCTCTAATAACAACCTATACCATGAACCTTAGTTGAAAAAAACAAAAGTTGTCCTTTAAAATAAATTTCAGGCTATTCTAGGATGTGGAGATAATGGGCCGTGGGACTACTGGGCAGACTTGACTGTTAAACAGTCGTCATTGTACCTCACTAAAAGATGTAAATGTACAAAATGTAAAAAAAAAAAACATTTAGACCATGAGAACGATTCTACAAATGTCTTCTAAATCCTGACAGTTTTCTAAAAAACCTATGTTTTTATATCAGTGGTTCTCAAACATTTTCATGTCAAGGAGGACCCCCAAAATTATTATATGTAATTGGCCGCCGACCACCATCTGACAATATGTTGTTCCAGGGACCTCCCCCAGAAGCAAAGATTTGAGTTAAAAATGTTCACTTCAATTTTCAATAGCTATAACATAATGTTCAAAACACCAAAAGGGGTTCCCGTCCTGAATGGGTTAAGCACATTTACTTGAGTAAATATACTTACGGTAGTTACTTTTCACCACTGTTCATTGGACCCCTTAGATGTCCCTCAAGGACCCCCTGTGTGGCCCTGGACCGCAGGTGGAGAACCTTGCTGAAACTGAGAAGGAGATTTCACAGAAAGCATCAGAATGCTGGACAGTAATTGGTGACACATCTTTTTTCATGCCTCATGGTGTGGATTTGAATAGGTTGTCCTTGAACTGCCTACTATGTTACTACAGTAGGTTACTATGGTAACTAGGGATGTCCCGATCACGGTATGTGGCTCCCGATCCGATTCCGATCATTTGATTTTGAGTATCTGCAGACACCGAGTTTTTTTTCCAGATCCGATATTTATATTTTTTATAGAACACAAGTTATACCATATATGACAAATAGTACAATATCCAAAATCACAGGCAATATCCAGTCTGGTATCATTGTATGGATATACTATTGATACAACGATGTCCCAATGACGCTTTGTTTTTTTTGCTCCAGATCCGATTTCCGATCGTTTTGAAAATGACGTTATCTTCCCCCGATTTCCGATTCACGTGATGGGATCGGGACAACCCTGATGGTAACCTCAGGAGTGAAGAAATAGCATGAGAAGGTGGCTGATCCTGCATCCTATTGCAAAGCCATCCTTGTATAATTGGTGTCGTGCAGTGTGCCGAAAATAACTGATCTACAGCTTGTAGATCAGATATTTGTTGGCGTTAGCGTAAAAATAAATAAAAAAAGAGACCTTGATAACTGACACTGTTAAATGAGTTCAGAGATATTTCACTAGTCCTTAGTTTCAATTATTGTGATCATCAGTGCCCATACCCGAGGCGGGGCTGGCGAAAGGGCCTTTCTGTGTGGAGTTTGCATGTTCTCCCTGTGTCCCCTAGGGTAGGTACCCTCACAAAAAAACATTCAGTAATCCTGGTCTCTAAACTACCTACCCCTGGCCAGCCTCTGTCAGGTAAAAAGAAGCAGCTTGGATTCCTCATGCATAGAAGGAAGCATGAGGTCAGTCCGCTGCCCTCCCCAGGTTGGCGGAGGAAGTGTAGCGTCCAGGATTACATTAGATAATTGACACTGGGTGAAAAAAATGGGGTGCAAAAATCGTGGAATAAAAATGATGTTAAATAAAATAAGCATTCGAGACATCTTCTCTTCCGTCGAAATGTGTGCATCTTGTGTAACTGTTGACCAAACCATCTCATTCTGTGCAATCCAATGCATATAACAGCCACTTTTGATCAAGTCTATTTTTATTAATGCATTTCAAGTACTTCAAAAAGGAAATTACATCTTTGCACAATACTTTTTGCGATTTCTTTTTTTTTAGTAAAAAGTTTCAAAGTGAGCAGAATGAAAAAAAGAAAAGAAAAAAAAAGAAAATTATGAACGAAAATAATAAAACATCACTGAAGTGACTGTATAAAACACAGCAGACATTAAAATCAGACAGTAATATTAAACCTATTCCATTCAGAGTTCTCTCTCTCTGTGTGTGTTCACATCTCGCTTGGATCTCAGTGCACATTTTCTCAATGACTCATCGCAAGAGGTGTGAAAGACAGAAAGAAAAATAAATCCCGTCCCCAAAACGCCCATCTATATAACCCCGAACATAATATACCATAATAACAAGAAAACAAAATAAAGAAAATATCGAGAGAGAGAGAGAGAGAGAGAGAGAGAGAGAGAGAGAGAGAGAGAGAGAGAGAGAGAGAGAGAGAGAGAGAGAGAGAGAGAGATAGAGATAGAGATAGAGATAGAGATAGAGATAGAGATAGAGATAGAGATAGAGATAGAGATAGAGATAGAGATAGAGAGAGAGAGAGAGAGAGAGAGAGGGTAACTGTGGCCAAGGAATTCACACCAAAATAAAATCTTGAACAGCCTGTCAAAGATAATGAGAAACATTCTTTATATTCCCATTTAGGAACGGAACAAAACAGAAATAAATGTTACCATTAGCACCAGACAGAGCAACAAAACAAAAGAAAAAACTAAATGTTGTAAAACAAATCCCATTTTTCTCTTTTTATTTAGAAGCTTAAGTTGTCGATGTTTCACATGGATTTATGGATAGCTATTTTTGTCATTAACACATTGAAACCTGAAAAGCATTTTGCGTCATTTTAGATTTTCATACGTTGGGCCATTCAAAAAAAAAAAAGAAAAAAAATAGCAGATCAATCAACAAGCTCTTGAAAATCTCAAAAGTGTGAGAACTACTAACTTAGAAGGCGTTATGCTGTAGAATCGGCCTCGGGTCTTAAAAGGACACTTTGCAAAAAATATATGTTAATGACGTTTAGAAGATTTAGAACACTTTCCTGGGGGTCTCTATGTGTGTAATATGTGGTTTTAGATATTTTAGATGTTTAGCAGTGAGCCCAGTGTCTCTGATGTCATGGACACTAGGCTCACTTACTTCCTGGACTACAATTCCCATAATGCTTTGGTGAACTGCTCCTCCTTGTGGATAGGGGGAGAGCTGTCTTATTGAGACAACATCTAAAATATCTAAAACCACATATTAGATATTACACACATTAGAACCCCAGGAAAGTGCTCTAAATCTAAATCTTCTAAACGTCATCAACATATATTGTTTTTGCAAAAATGGTGAAGTGTCCCTTTAATGGGTTATAACGAAAACAGCATTTTTTTTCCATGTTACCCATTCGGGCAGAAACAATGAAGGCATTTCCTCTGTGAGGGTGTTTGTGAGACTCTGCATAGAATCTACCTGATGGAGAGTTTTTTCCTCATCCTCATAAACTAGCAATGTACAGCAGATAAATAAATGGCAGCTAATCTGGTTACGCGTGTCGTTTCCGAGGAGTAGAAAAAATATTGCATTCCTTCTGGCTATGCTCATTAATTTTATATGTACTCTCAGAAATCAGTATGAAACTAAATATGTGTTTGTTTGTTTTGCCAATAATGCAACTGAAATAGTAAGGAATGATTTATTTTGTTGTGTACCGGTTG
>NC_137862.1:26564234-26664234 GCF_963924005.1 Protomyctophum bolini | reverse complement strand
AGCAGTGGTTGGGAGGCGGACTATTTTCCGACAGCATTCTAGCCGACGGGGCAACGGTCCGCTCCGCAGCGGGGGGACATTCGCTGCGATGCGAAAAAGCGATGGTCCGACATGCGCTGCTCCCGTGCTTGCGGTTAGGGTTAGGTTAGGATTGAGTTTTCGGATCAATATGCTGTCGGAAAAAAGACCTGCACCTGCGGTGGTTTGGGTGGAGCTGGGTGTGTGGTGGTGTGGGGTACCTGGCAGTGGTTTTTGGGGGAGCTGGGTGTGTGGTGGTGTGGGGTACCTGGCAGTGGTTTGGGTGGAGCTGGGTGTGTGGTGGTGTGGGGTACCTGGCAGTGGTTTGGGTGGAGCTGGGTGTGTGGTGGTGTGGGGTACCTGGCAGTGGTTTGGGTGGAGCTGGGTGTGTGGTAGTGTGGGGTACCTGGCAGTGGTTTGGGTGGAGCTGGGTGTGTGGTGGTGTGTGGTACCTGGCAGTGGTTTGGGTGGAGCTGGGTGTGTGGTAGTGTGGGGTACCTGGCAGTGGTTTGGGTGGAGCTGGGTGTGTGGTGGTGTGGGGTACCTGGCAGTGGTTTGGGGGGAGGCAGCTTGGGGTTGGAGCTGGGCGTGTGGACGCTGCAGATCTTGATGAAGCCGGCCATCAACATGATGAGAGCAATGCCCATCAACAGCACCGCCCACCAGTGAGCCTGCACACACACACACACACACACACACACACACACACACACACACACACACACACACACACACACACACACACAAAACCAACTTCTTCATAAAGTCTGTAAGAACTGTGACGCCAACGACAAACAATATCGCTGGCATCTCTTTCAGAGCGATTCGACGAATGATGGAAAACGCTGATCACGGGTTCAACATGCTTACAGAATGTTAGCAGTGGCTCCTGGTGAATCATCATGACCTATAAAACATTCCATGCATACCGCAATGTTTCCATGTCTATTACTGTGCATCTTTGTCCGGTCATGACGACGACAGCATTATTATTTTTCTTCTAGTGCATTGTAACAGGGACAGACTCCATCTCCCAGGGGTCTCTAGGGCATTGCAACGGGGACAGACTCCATCTTCCAGGGGTCTCTAGGGCATTGCAACGAGGACCGACTCCATCTCCCAGGGGTCTCTAGGGCATTGTAACAGGGACAGACTCCATCTCGGGGTCTCTGTTCTCACACTCACCACTATCCACTCAGCGATGTTCTCACACTCACCACTATCCACTCGGCGATGTTCTCGTACAGCTCTGCGTTGAAGATGGCCTTCTTCAGGCGGGCCAGCGGCCCGTCAGCGTCCACCAGGCGACACTTCATGAACACGTCACAGTAGCCCTTGAAGTCGTTGCAGGGCGAGCCGGGCTGCAGCGTGGTGATCTTCTTCTGGAAGAAACTGGCCAACTTCTCCGAGCCGGTGCTGGAGCAGGTGTTGGGCTTCACTGCAGAGGGAGGAATTTTCATTTGCTTAAGCCCAAGGTGTTACCGCTGATCGTAAAGGCTCTGCAATTGTGCATGCTGGCACACTGGAAACACCAGTGGGTCTCAAAAGTATTCTTGAGTGGGTTCCAAATGGCCCCACAGGGGTCTGTATAACTCTGGACCCGTAAGGGTCCATTTGGTTCCATTTGTACACTATCAAGAGTTATGTGCGTCTGTGAAATATAAAAGGATTGAGAACACCGACTGGACACTAAATGGAAACAGAGCCTTAATTAGTATCATCGGTAACACCTGTGAAGTAGGGAAGCAGCCCCGGAAGTAGGAAGAGTTATTCTGTGTGTATAGAGAAGCCCATTGCTTGACTTGGCGATTATACAAAATGAATTTCTTTCCTGTTTAGTCTGGAAGTTTCATTTACTGCAATGTGGGAAAGCTTGTGTTGTGGCAACAGTTGAGCTAGATCGTGCCCAGCTCTCAGACACAGTTCCAAAGAGCCTGTAGCTCTCTCTCTCTCGCTCTCTGCAACTGATGGCTGTGTGATGTTGTTTTTTTTACAGCAAATTTTAGTTTTAGTCATTAGTCATTTAGAATAGTTCTCATTTAGTTACCGGCTGACAAAAAGCCACTACCGACCTACTTTTCCTTGGCAGATTTTCCGCGCTGCGCGAGCACACTCACCACTATCCACTCGCCGATGTTCTCACACACTCACCACTATCCACTCAACGATGTTCTCACACACTCACCACTATCCACTATCCACTCAACGATGTTCTCACACACTCACCACTATCCACTCAACGATGTTCTCACACACTCACCACTATCCACTCAACGATGTTCTCACACTCACCACTATCCACTCAACGATGTTCTCACACACTCACCACTATCCACTCAACGATGTTCTCACACACTCACCACTATCCACTCAACGATGTTCTCACACACTCACCACTATCCACTCAGCGATGTTCTCACACACTCACCACTATCCACTCAACGATGTTCTCACACACTCACCACTATCCACTCAACGATGTTCTCACACACTCACCACTATCCACTCAGCGATGTTCTCACACACTCACCACTATCCACTCAACGATGTTCTCACACTCACCACTATCCACTCAGCGATGTTCTCACACACTCACCACTATCCACTCAGCGATGTTCTCACACTCACCACTATCCACTCAACGATGTTCTCACACTCACCACTATCCACTCAACGATGTTCTCACACACTCACCACTATCCACTCAACGATGTTCTCACACACTCACCACTATCCACTCACCGATGTTCTCACACACTCACCACTATCCACTCAACGATGTTCTCACACACTCACCACTATCCACTCAACGATGTTCTCACACTCACCACTATCCACTCAGCGATGTTCTCACACTCACCACTATCCACTCAACGATGTTCTCACACTCACCACTATCCACTCAACGATGTTCTCACACTCACCACTATCCACTCAACGATGTTCTCACACTCACCACTATCCACTCAACGATGTTCTCACACACTCACCACTATCGACTCAACGATGTTCTCACACACTCACCACTATCCACTCAACGATGTTCTCACACACTCACCACTATCCACTCAACGATGTTCTCACACACTCACCACTATCCACTCAACGATGTTCTCACACACTCACCACTATCCACTCAACGATGTTCTCACACACTCACCACTATCCACTCAACGATGTTCTCACACACTCACCACTATCCACTCAACGATGTTCTCACACACTCACCACTATCCACTCAGCGATGTTCTCACACTCACCACTATCCACTCAACGATGTTCTCACACACTCACCACTATCCACTCAACGATGTTCTCACACACTCACCACTATCCACTCAACGATGTTCTCACACACTCACCACTATCCACTCAACGATGTTCTCACACACTCACCACTATCCACTCAACGATGTTCTCACACTCACCACTATCCACTCAACGATGTTCTCACACTCACCACTATCCACTCAACGATGTTCTCACACTCACCACTATCCACTCAACGATGTTCTCACACACTCACCAGTGGTGAGTGTGTGAGAACATCGTTGAGTGGATAGTGGTGAGTGTGAGAACATCGTTGAGTGGATAGTGGTGAGTGTGAGAACATCGTTGAGTGGATAGTGGTGAGTGTGTGAGAACATCGTTGAGTGGATAGTGGTGAGTGTGTGAGAACATCGTTGAGTGGATAGTGGTGAGTGTGTGAGAACATCGTTGAGTGGATAGTGGTGAGTGTGTGAGAACATCGTTGAGTGGATAGTGGTGAGTGTGAGAACATCGTTGAGTGGATAGTGGTGAGTCACCACTATCCACTCAACGATGTTCTCACACTCACCACTATCCACTCAACGATGTTCTCACACTCACCACTATCCACTCAACGATGTTCTCACACACTCACCACTACTATCCACTCAGCGTTTTAGTCACATTTTTGTCACCTGGAATGTTTTAGTGTTAGTCTAGTTTTAGTCGACTAAACATCTGCAGGTGATTTAGTCGACTACAATGTATTCAGGCGGGCCTTAAAATTACTTGTCCACTAGTCCACTTGTCCACTATAGTCCCTAACATTTTAGTCTAGTTTTTATTTGTTGACGAAATTGTCAGTATATTTAGTCTTAGTTTTAGTCATCATAGCTTAGTTTCCATTTAGTTTTTGTCTGTGGAAAAAGGTAGTCGACGAACATTTTTCGTCTTAGTTTTAGTCGACGAAATCAACACTGGTTGTGGCAACAGTTGAGCTAGAATTGTGCCCAGCTCTCAGATACAGTTCCAAAGAGCCTGTAGCTCTCTCTCTCTCTAGCTGCGACTGAATAGCCTGACACTCAGTCTGAATTTTCATTTCGTTTCACTTCATTATTCAGACTGAAAGCCCTCCCCACGGCAGCAGTTTATGGGATGGGTGTCAGCAGTCTTCAGTGTTTGGTTCATATCAACCAATCAGAATAGTAGGAAAGCAGATGGCGTTGTCAATCATGAGGCTATTTCAAACCCGTTTGCTAACCAAACAAACAGCCAACGAGCGCTACTAGCATGTGAACAAAAGCGGTAAAATATGTCGGATGATGATGATTATAAAAGTTTCTGTAAAGTTTCTGTAAAGAAACTATTTATCATACGCCGATTTAATAGCCAGATTGATACGGTCGTGAGTTACCACAGTGGGGGCAGCCATGCTTGTTGTCTGACGCTGTTGAGTGACAGGGCTGATGGCAAATCAGCTGCTGTGATCGGATTTCCGAACGACACTAACGCCGCCATAGGCAGAGACTCCAGACCTGAATCGCCAGAACATATTGTCTTAATGGGCGTGGCTAGGGATTCAGGGCTGGAGCCAGGCTAGAGACTGAAGGCTGTGTGATGTCCACAGCGCGTTTTATTTGTTTTTGGAGTTCTCCGACACTCACTTTTCTCCATGCAGCAGACGTGGCAGAGCTCGGCAGCCTCGTCCTTGCCCTCTGTGCTGGCACAGGTGCACACCTCCAGGCCGTACTTCTCACAGATGGAACCCGAGCAACCCTGTTTAGAAACACAACCACAACCACCAGCAAGTCACAACCAGCCTCAGATTATTCAAACATCCGCGACGCCAAGTGCCAGTGGTGGCTAAAGTACTCGCATGTTTTTCTTAAGTAAAATTTGGGGAATTCAAAATGTAGGCTACTTGAGTAGAAGTACAACAGTATTGGCATCAAAATGTACTCTCAGCAAGGCAGATGGCTTCTTGGTTAGAGTGGGTGACAAAAGTCACACGTAAAGATGAAATGACCTACCTAGGTTCCATCCTGGAGGCTAATCTTTCCGGTGATAAAATGGCCTCAGGCCAAGCTCACAATGCATTGTGAGCTTGTAGATCGGCTATTTTGAAATGGCCAAAATGTATGTATGTATGTATTATAGGGCTGAAGTGGTTACTGTAGCCTATGTTTTGTCATAATAAGCTAAATCTACAAAGTAACTCGTAACTTCAAAATAAACCAGAGTAAAAGTAGAATATTTGCTTCCGAGATGTAGTGGAGTAGAAGTAAAAGGGAATTGGAAATACTCCAGTAAAGTACAAATGCCTCAAAATTGTACTTAAGTAAATGTACTTAACACCACTGCTGTTAACGCCTACACAACCAGTCTCTGATTATCATTATTCAATGATCCGTGGCTGCCAAGTGCACCTACAGCTGTTCAAACACCTGAAGCAAACATGCAGGCAGTACTTAGTAAAGCAACGTGCCTCAAGAGGCTGTGCTTTAGTGATTATAGAGCAGCTAAAGGGGCATTATTAAAGCTACAACCCTTGTAGCTCTTCTAAAAAAACGGTAAAATCCTGTTGCAAATCATAGACATAACCCAATTAAAACGAACAACTTCAAGAATAATTTACACAGAAAACTAGACCCTAGGCACTTTAAGGTAACCAAACGCTTATGCAATCAATATCTGCCTTGGTTTAACCCATTTTAGACCTGTTACACCTATAGGTTATTTTACCTGTTCCTAATAATATGTAAACGACATGACATCAGCTTGTGACTGCAACTTGTTCCTGTTCGCAGATGACTCAGCACTGCTGGTCTCGGACAGGAACAAACTGCAGGTTGAAAAGGCCCTCAGTTCCGAACTCGGTAGAATCTGCACCTGGCTCGCTGATAACAAACTATCATTACACCTGGGAAAAACTGAATCCATTCTCTTTGGATCAAATAATCTCAGCAAGACAGATGGGTTCTTATCTGTGAAAATATGAAATTACCTACCTAGGTTCCATCCTGGAGGCTAATCTTTCCGATGATAAAATGGCCACCAACTTAATCAAAATTCAACCAAAGAATTAGCTGCGTTACCCCGTTGAGGCAGACTTGGGTGTCCCCGTGGCAGGCGGTGAAGTTGGCCTTGGGTTCCGACGACGGACACCCGGCGGTCAGGCCGTTGCACTGACCCTCGTGAGCACACTCCGACTCCACGCGGCACCTCTCGTTGGTGCCCTTGTAGTTGCACTCCGGTGTGCAGCAGGGACCCTGACTGGGACTGTTGGGAGATGGATGAACACATGTTATTATACAGCAGGGACCCTGACTGGGACTGTTGGGAGATGGATGAACACATGTTATTATACAGCAGGGACCCTGACTGGGACTGTTGGGAGATGGATGAACACATGTTATTATACAGCAGGGACCCTGACTGGGACTGTTGGGAGATGGATGAACACATGTTATTATACAGCAGGGACCCTGGCTGGGACTGTTGGGAGATGGATGAACACATGTTATTATACAGCAGGGACCCTGACTGGGACTGTTGGGAGATGGATGAACACATGTTATTATACAGCATGCATCATGTTTAACTAACCTGCAGATCTTGTAGTTTGGCTGCGTTATTAACATGCATGGTCATTAACCCATTTTGGGGGCGGGAACTCCATTTGATGTTTTAAGCAGATCTACAAGCTTGTAGATCTGCTATTTTTTGATAGCTAAAGTATAACGTAATGCTTAAAACATCATTTGGAGTTCTAACCTAACCTTTAAACTAACCTGCAGATCTTGTCGGGCTTCAGTTTGCACTTCGTGCCGTCGAGCTCGTTGGCATCGTAGCAGCAGGGGTCTTTGCACTGGTCGCTGTAGCCACAGTCACACTGTTCCCCCACCTCCACCAGCCCATTGCCACAGATAGGCTGGCCAGACTCTGCACACACACACACACACACACACACACACACACACACACACACACACACACACACACACACACACACACACACACACACACACACACACACACAAGGTCAAAACATGGAGAAAAGAGGCTTCTGCCCGACAGCAACAACATACTTACTGTACGTTCAAAAGGTTAAAACACCCCCAAAATCCCAAGAGCTTATTTTCATTGTGCTCCTTTGAGTGCATGTCAAGCTAGATGGCTCACCCGCGCTCCCGGCCAAGCCGTTTGTAAATCCGTCAAGATTTGAGGGAGTTATGAATATTTTTGTTTGAGCTGCCATGGAACATACTGTACTGCAGCCCCTCAGCAAGATGGCCGCCGGGTGAACTACGTCAGAGAGTTCGCCTTGAGCCATCTACCCTTTATATATGTCTATGGTGATAACCTCCAGCTCTGTTAGCTTTTCCTGGTCTATGGTGTTTTTTATTTACCGACGAAGCAGCTGTCCTTCTTCTTCTCCAGGACCTGGCTGACGTTGCGGACGCTGCAGGGCGAGAACTTGTTGTTGTTGAGCTTGTCGCCCGACGTGGCTCGGGCGTACATGATGAAGTTGCCCCTCTCCTTCTTGTCCTGCATCTTGGACTCTCCCGGGGTGCATTCTGTGCCAGAGTCATGCTGCAACCACAATACAATAATAACAACATCTCCACGTTTATATAGTGCTTTTCTATGTACCCAAAGCTGTGTTGATTTCGTCGACTAAAACTAAGACGAAAAATGTTCGTCGACTACCTTTTGGCTATGGCGACTAAAAACAAGACTAAATATACTTACAATTTCGTCAACAAATAAAAACTAGACTAAAATGTTAGGAAGGGACTAGTGGACAAGAGATCCAGTATAAGTCATCTTACACTTACACTTTTACACGGTCGCATGCTGAAAATAGGAACATAGATCTACAAGCTCACAACTTGTGAGCTTGTAGATAGGCGGCGCGTTGTGAGCTTGTAGATCGGCTATTTTCAGCAAGTGTAAAATCTTATGATATTTAGTCGACTAAAACACTAAAACGTTCCAGGTGACTAAAATGTGACTAAAACTAAAAGGAAAACTATTCAAGAGACTATGACTAAAACTAAAATAAAAGATTACTGCCAAAAACAACACTGACCTAAAGGTGCTTTACACGGGGTGCATACTGTACGACTGGCATTAGACTGACAACACCGTCGCTCCTGACATGCGCTGCCGGTTACAAGTTAACACCCCGAACGCCGGGGTTATTTAATCCATTAAATCATAGCGCCCAGCGATTTATCACAGCGGAGCACATTTAGCGACGGACCGTATGCTATCCCGGACCCGGATGTGGCTGAAGTAGCTACTGTAGATGTAGCCAAAACACTCGAGGCGATCGACAACAACGGGAGGTATGATTAGATGGAGTTGGCATACAACGTTATCCACAGATCCGTGCAGTTAGAGGTAAAAACACGTTTCGGCCAGTTATAGCGCCACCATGAGGCTGAGTTGAAAATGTTCACGTGGCATTTCTTCCTCGGCCTAGTGGGAATGTGCGTGCACAATTTCACGGAAATCACACGATGTGTTCATGATTTGCAGCATTTTGTTTGAAACTGAGCACTCCTGCGAACTTTGGAAGCCAATCTTAGCCAATCAGGATGGAGTCTGAGAAATCTGAAAGACCTGTTTTGTTGAATGGCTCTACAGAGACCGTGTACCAATTTGTGTGATGTTTGGACCAAATCTGTACAGGTGTACTGTCCAAAAACTTGTTTTGCACAAAGCGGCTTCCTGGTGGCGCTATAACAGGTCGTTCTGAACATTTTGGGGCAGAGGTTCATCGTTGGCATCCAGGGTGTGCAAAATTTGGCATCGACCGGGTTAACGGTGCCAGATATTAGCTGTTCACGGACGGACACACACACGAAACATACTCTCTCCCCATGCTGTCGGCCTGGTGGAGACAATTAGCAGCTATAGAGGTGCAGGAGGACAGGCAGTGTTCAAATAGTCTATAGTTACTCACAGGAGAGCCAAAGTTGTGTCCGACCTCGTGGGCGAAGGTGATGTGCGAGACCTTGGGGGGCACGTGGGAAGCGTAGTTCTGCACGGTGATGATGCCCGTGTTCAGAGACTTCCTCTTCCCGTCAGAGTACAGCTTACTCTTCTCACAGATGCCTCCCGAGCTTCCTGAGAGACGACAAGTATGAGACAAAGAGACAAAACTATTTAGAATGATGGTTTTTCACTGACCAAAACGCATGCACAGCCCCTACTACAATATACGTGAACATTATCATCTCTGTCAGGTGGAAACCTCATATGTCCAAAACTGTAACTTTTCAGGATTCAAAAACAAAAATAGCAAAAATAAGCAGATCTACAATCTCAATGCGAGCTTGTAGATCTGCTACTTTTGATGCTTTCATGCGAGGCTACTGTAGTATGATCGAGTAGGGCATTCATTTACGAGAAAAGATACTCCACAAATGGTCAAAACATGGAGAAAAGAGGCTTCTGCCCGACAGCAACAACATACTTACGTACTTATCTGTCAAAAGGTTAAAACACCCCCAAAAATCCCAAGAGCTTAGTTTCATTGTGCTGCTTTGAGTGCATGTCAAAGCGCATGCGTGCTTGTGTGTGCGTGTGTGTGCGTGTGCCATGTGTCCACACAGCAGCAACGTGAGCAGGTGGTCCTCAGTTTGGCTCTAGAGCAGTGTGACAGCCACAGCTAGTAGCTGGGGTGGGGGGGGGGGGGCCGTTGGTGTTTGGGGTCGCGTCAACACATGTCACAGAGTCAACATCTATCTACACTGCTCACGTACGGTACAGTACGGTACTAGACAGCAAGCTCTTATTTTACGGTCCATGTGGAGCAGCTAACAAAAAAAAGTCAGGTGAAACAAGTGCCGTCTCTCCCCAACATGTATGTTTCTGTGTCACAATCTCACGACACAAACCTAGTTTGTGTTCGTTTCCGACGTTCTGTTCGTGGTTCAATCACTGTGCTTTGTCGTGGCTTTACTGCTGTCCATGCAGTTAGCTCATTAGCATTAGCAGCTAGCTACTTGTCGCTTCGAGCTGCGGTCTTATGGGGCAGGGCTTAGGAGACAGCCAATCGTGACTATGTCACTACTACATGATTGGCTACACGAGTGGTGCAGACTCCCATTGGCTTAGGCGGCGTTTCAGACTATTTGCTTAGGGGGCAGTTTCTTTTTTTTATATTTTTTTGCAACCCATTTTTGTGTCATATATCTAACGTAATTCTGGTCGCTACACTTCCTCTGCCAACCGGGGGGGGGGGGGGGGGGGGGGGGGCAGCGGACTGACCTCATGCTTGTCAGGTTTCACCTGACAAACATTAAGAGCACAGATTCCCTCAAAAAACAAGTCTTGTTTTTCTCTTGTTGTTAGAAAGACTTTTCATTCTGTAATAATGTCCCGTGTTTGGTGGATGTGCTGCACATGCATGCTTCAACTCCCCACGTCGAAGCCTCTTGAAGCAGTCTACCACAGTGCTCTACCAACGTATTACTGCTGATGATTGGCCATTTCTCGCAGTTCGTAGGGAGCAAGATTGGATATTATTTATTTATAAGCCCTTGTGTCAGTGGTAACCTTCTTTTGTACCTATCCTCGCTTTCAGAACCAAAGGTTACTGGACAGTGAACACATTCACCCAGGCCATGTGAGAACAGTGAACAAGGAAAGACTGCTTATGCTCCACACAAATGGAACAAACTCCAGGACTCTCTCAATATGGTTTGATCTACTGGCTCACTACTAAAATCTTAAATATCTAAAACCACATATTACACACATAAAGACCCCCAGGAAAGTGTTCTAAACGTCATTAAATTAACACCCCAATCGCCCAGGACGAAGTTCACCGTCCTTACTCCTTTCTATTAGTAACGCCCAGCGCCCAGGAAGTTTTATCCAAAAGTTTATTGATATGAAAACCGATCGCATCGCTCTACAGCCTAGGAGCGCCTGTTGTGCAATCCTCGATGTTGCGCAACAGTGGGACGTCATCGAAAATGTTACCCCCCTGTTTAGCCGACGACAACAAAAATCTTAAAACGTTAATAACTCACGATCTAAATCATCCCGTCCAATTCTAAGAGTGTTAGACGGCTCCCCACTGTCCAGTCGCTAGTCGTGTTAGATTTAATCATACCTCCCGTCGATCGCCTTCAGAGTGTTTTGGCTACAATTAGCTGCTACAGCTAACATATATTTTGTGTTAACATATATTTTCCCTTTAACTCTGGAGATTTTGTATTTGAAGAAGGTTGCCATAGGGCAGGGCAAATAGGCAATAGCTCTTTTCCTCCTTGTTTTTATGATACAAAAAAATAAATAAATCCCAACACCATGAACAGCTCATTATATTATACTACGGTATACCATAATTGCATCCACACAAAGGAACATGAAAGTGAATTTATCTCACCTGAAAGGCAATTAATAAATTATATTGTGTAATTACTATTTTGAGCAGTTCTACATGGTCAGGCATCCAACAATGTGTTTATGCATGTCCATAAAGTTATAGGCTCTGAACCTTCTCTATCGCCTCCAACTACTCTGTCTTACTTTAGGCTCTGAACCTTCTCTATCGCCTCCAACTACTCTGTCTTACTTTAGGCTCTGAACCTTCTCTATCGCCTCCAACTACTCTGTCTTACTTTAGGCTCTGAACCTTAAATGGTAAATGGTAAATGGTGCATTTATATAGCGCCTTTATCCAAGGCGCTTTACATAGATTGTGCATTACATTCACCCATTCATACACCGATGGCAGCGGAAACCATGCAAGGCACCAACAAGCACATCGGGAGCAATTAGGGGTTCAGTGTCTTGCTCAAGGACACTTCGACAGTAACTCTGGGGGAGCCCGGGTTTGAACTGGCAACCTTGCGGTTCCCATCCAGGCACTCTACCCCTGAGCCACTGCCGCCCCCTTCTCTATCACCTCCAACTACTCTGTCTTACTTTAGGCTCTGAACCTTCTCTATCACCTCTAACTACTGTCTTACTTTAGGCTCTGAACCTTCTCTATCGCCTTTAACTATTCTGTCTTACTTTAGGCTCTGAACCTTCTCTATCGCTTCTAACTACTATGTCTTACTTTAGGCTCTGAACCTTCTCTATCGCCTCTAACTACTGTCTTACTTTAGGCTCTGAACCTTCTCTATCGCCTCTAACTACTGTCTTACTTTAGGCTCTGAACCTTCTCTATCGCCTCTAACTACTGTCTTACTTTAGGCTCTGAACCTTCTCTATCGCCTTTAACTACTGTCTTAATTTAGGCTCTGAACCTTCTCTATCGCCTTTAACTACTGTCTTAATTTAGGCTCTGAACCTTCTCTATCGCCTCTAACTACTCTGTCTTACTTTAGGCTCTGAACTACTACTTTAGTTCTGCACGGTGACAGTGACGATGTCAGTATTCAGAGACTTCCTCAACCGTTGATGCTTGAAAAAGCATTTTAGGGTCTCATTTTTATAATACTCATAATATGATCCACTGTGCTCATGTGCCTTTTGGGGCTCGTTTTCCTACACCCGGTTGCTTGTTTCTCTCACAAACATCTGGCGACACGAACACATGATTGGTTGTTGCAGGCTGTGAGGGAGGGAGGGGGAGGGGCCACATCATCAACTCTCATTTCCCATAAACCTACACATCGTCCAGTCATCCACAGGCAACAGCTTCCAGCTATGACACAACATGAGCTCAGCAGAGCACTTAACAGGCAGTAAACAATGTGTGTGTGTCGTGTGTGTACACATATGCTTACGCCCTTTCACTGCAGCTGCTTATGTGCGTAGGCGGCAATTGGTCCAATTCAATAAGAGGCCCATTAGCGGGTTGGAACAGGTTCATTCTTGGTTCACTCTGACCCTACTATGGCATTCAGCACACTTGCTCAGTGCTCTCTCTCTCTCTCTCTCTCTCTCTCTCTGTGTGTGTGTCTCTCTCTCTCTCTCTCTCTGAATTGATTCATCAGAGTGTATTGCTAATTCACCTGTTATTGATTGTTTGTTTGGGTGGTGTGACTTCTGAACTTGGAGAGCCGAACCAAAAAAAGACTGATGAACTCCATATAAAGTGCCGCGGTTTACAAAAGCCACCGCTTTATAACGCGTTAAAGTTTAAATGCTGTGATCCCCCCCCCCCCCCCCCCCCCCCCATAACATGATACTATGATAAATTATGTCTTTATGTGGCCACACCCACCAGTTCAATAAGTATGCTGAAGCCACACACACTGCTGTGGGAGGGGTTTACGGGAGGGGATGATATTGTGATGTCACTAGAATTGGTGTGTTTCGAATTGGACCTTTTGACTGAAAGGCTTTCAGCTTTCAGGAAGAAACAAAAAAAACACAGACATAATATGTGACTAAATTTGACTGAGGGAGTGTCATTGGATTTTTTACACGTCATATGAAAACAGGGAATCATCAAAAGCTTCAAATTGACATATTGGTTGTTCAGTTTGACCCATCAGTTTTGGAGATACATATGGCTTATAGAGTAATGTCTTGTAGAAAAAAGCGAGTTGAGAAAACAGGCTTGAAAGGTTCACTTCTGTGGTCTCTAGCATTACACTTAGCTACATGTTTAAGCATTTATTTCATATTTGCATGTCTTCTGTGGTCTCTAACATTACACCTATAGCTACATGTTTAAGCATTTATTTCATATTTACATGTCGATTTCAGCTCTGACACTTATTTCAGACATGCTCTAGTATGTGAAGAGTCTGCCTGTGCTATTAACTCATTTAAAAATTAAAATAAAAAAAGTTTTTCTCCTATGGTGAAAAGCTGGAGTTTGCGCGATGGCAGGCTCTCAGTCAAATCTTGTCAATATTCTAACCACACCTGGGGGTCTATTCCAGTAATGTTAACTTCATAGAGCGCTGCAGGCCCGCCCCCTTTCATGACGACAAGAGCCATGGAAGAGAATGTACCTATATCTAAGCCCCTCCCCCAAATTGCTATCGTCCAATCACAGCTAAGCATAACATTGGTTAGACAAACCTCTCCACCAATAGTTTTCCTATATGATAAAACATTGGTTTAAAAAATAAATGTTAAGCACATATTTTTATAGTGCATACGGCAGGCCTTGTTGACTGATTTGGAAGAGATTTTGAAGATCTGGTTCCAAAAATGAACAAGTATTTAATGTGTAAAATCCATGATATTTACATTGGAATTAATGAGCCCGGCTGGAAAGTGGGAATGTCTAAGTGGGAGAGGGCGGGGCTTAGCTAAAGGTGAATTTATATAGCCTTTTCAAAAAATATATATTTAAAGACGTTTACTCTGCGGACAAAGCCAGATCTGATCGTGACAAATCATGACAATAAACACAATGTTTTGGGCCGATCAAATAATTAGTAAGAAGAAAAACAAAACCAAAAGTGTTGTACCCTGCCCCTTTTTTGTTTCGTTTTTTTCTTTTTTTTTATGCGGACAATGAACGGGGAATTATTTTCCAGGCCAAGCAGATCTACAAGCTCACGAGCTTGTAGATCTGCTATTTTTGAAAAATCTTGAAAATGTGCCTGGAATCTATATTGTTACAGAGTTAACGTTTTTAACCCAAATACAGATAATTCTGGGGGTCCTTGACATGAAAAAGGTTGAGCACCACTAACATATAGGTTTTTCAGAAAACTGTTAGGATTTAGAAGTAGAGGTATCGGGAAAAGTATGAAATCGGCCCTGAAAACTGCAAGTGCACATTTGAGGAGTCTGTTTGAGGAGTCTGTTACAGTATAAACACAACACGAGATATAGCTATAAACAGAGATCACGACAATGGTATCGGTATCTGTATCGGCTAACACAGAAATTGAGGTATGGGGATCGGAAGCGAAAAAAGTGTATCGGGACATCCCTATTTAGAAGACAATGTTTTTTAATCTGTCTCAGGTCTAAATGCCTTAATATTCAGCCACCAAAGGCGAATTTTAATGACATATTGTGAGTCTTCTTTCCCCAGTATCAACAACAGAAACAACAAACAGAGCTGCAGAAACGAGCCTGACCAACTGGAAGAAAATAATCTTACATGTAAAACAACCACCTTGTTTGAGTAGGCAGTCAGTCAGTCTTATAATGAAACTGTTCATTGAGCTATTGTCTATGTCTTCTACGCAGGTATATTTAGTAATCAATTTATAGAAGCAGTAACCCACGCTAGGCATAATCATTTTTACAAGTCTCCACTGTGTGTGTGTGGTGTGTGTGTGTGTGTGTGTGTGTGTGTGTGTGTGTGTGTGTGTGTGTGTGTGTGTGTGTGTGTGTGTGTGTGTGTGTGTGTGTGTGTGTGTGTGTGTGTGTGACTGTGTGTATGTGTGTATGGGCGTGCGTGCGTGCGTGTCAACATGTAAGCGTTTGACAGATTCATTAAGGCCTGTTTGCTTGGGGAGCTGTCACATTGAATCCTTTTAACCCATTTAGGCCTGACATCGAAATTTAAAAAAATGTCTTCTAAATCCTGACCTTATGTTTCTGTATCAGTGGTGCTCAATATTTCATGTCAAGGACCCCAAAAATAAGATGTAATTGGCCTGCATCTCACGTGTAAAAAAAACCTTTCAAATGCTGTTTTTCTCCCAGTTTGGAGGAAGAATGATTAGGATTTTTATTGTATTCTCTCACTCTTATAATTATATTATCCATTGGTTTCTGTTGTGTGTGAACAATAATAGCAGCCCATCAAGTATAATTCATGCTTAGTCCCGCAATGGTGTCGCACACACAGACCTCTACGCTCACGATAGTCGCATCCGCGATGCGATGTGAGCTTGTATATCAGTGCGCAACGCTGTTGCGCAATGAAGTATAAATGTCTCCTAGGGTGCATCTCACTAGCCAACACACAAGAGGATGTTGAATGGACTGAAAGCAGCGCTGCCCGAAACAACAGGATTGGAGATCTGTTGGTGGAATTGATTACATGAAACAGTTACCCTCGCGCCCAGTCTCAATGTTTGTAACACATAATTGGTCCATTAACCACTAAAGAGCTGGACGAGAGAGAGAGAGAGAGAGAGAGAGAGAGAGAGAGAGAGAGAGAGAGAGAGATGTTCATGCCCTTGCAAAGGATATAAATTAGTTTAAGCTTTGATCCCCATTGATCCTTTTATGAAGCATAATTTTCACGTGGATTTAACGATAAGATCATTTTGTGCAGAGAGTAGAAAGAGAGAGAGAAGACACAGAGAGAGAGAGAGAGAGAGAGAGAGAGAGAGAGAAGACACAGAGAGAGAGAGACAGAGACCAGTGAGAAAGACACAGACGCATGCATGCACGCACGCACACGCACGCACGCTTTCTTTAAGAGTGTGGAGATCAAGAGGAACAATGCTGACAGGACTGAAAAAAACTCCACACAGTTCAAGATGTTCTAGATGCGTTCCCCTTCTCCTCGATCGTCCTTGAAGTAACAATCACACACATCCACCGAAGGAATGAGAGAGGGATGAAACGGAGGCAGACAGCAGGGCGTGTGTGTGTGTGTGTGTGTGTGTGTGTGTGTGTGTGTGTGTGTGTGTGTGTGTGTGTGTGCGTGCATGTGTGCGCGCGTGCACACACACACACACACACACACACACACACACACACACACATTGCCTTTTTTTAACACTCAGGGTTAACCCATTATACCAGAGGCCAGATATGTATTTGGCTGTGGACCCCAGCATCTGATTTTTATTTTTTTTTGTGCCAGGGATTCAGGGACCCCCAGAAGAGAGGATTTGTGTTAAATAGTCTACTGGAATGTTCATGAACCCAGAAATGGTGGTTAGTATAAACTTTTATAATTCAAATGTCATCTATAGGCTTAGACGATGAGATTAAGCTTGGTTGCTAAAAGTTGCACGTTGAGCAATTTGAGTTATTAGCATAATATGTACAGTATATGTACCAATATTATGTACCAATTTTCGGCATTTATCATTTCCGCAAAACCTTGAACTTGAACGTGAGCCAGGACCAAAATCACGTCAGATCGGGAGCTGTCGTAGGCTTTGTCCTCGGCTGTTTTTCTGTCGTAGAAAGGCGGAGCAGCATTGACTGACCAGCTGAGAGGCTGTCACAGGCATCTAAACATAATGTATTCACTCCTAAAATGTTTATATAAAACTGTATGTTTATGGGCTACATGTAAAAAAAGAAAAAGAAAAGAAAAAAGGAATAGGCCTACATCAACGATTTGTCTTTGTGTCATATGACATTGGTAGATACCGTATGCGAGGATTTGCGCTGCCTGTGCTGGAACCCCCCCCCCCCCCCCCCCCCCCCCCCTCCTTTCTGGAGTTACATCTCGTTGTTTTAAGGATAAACCCGACACGTCGCTCGAATGCCAAATGTGTCGTGCCGGTGTGCCAGCGCAAGTGCAGTGGACCACATTGGAGATAGGTAGGCTAACTCAGACAGGCTGCCAGCCCACCACCACCACTGTTCACCAGTGCCAGTGCCACATGAGGCTGGTTTAGGCTGCACATTCATATAATTGACAGTTGACAGCCCAGCCACGGTGTCATGGACGGACCACAGTGATAGAGACAGACAGACAGGGGTCCTGGAGATGCACTTATTTGCAAAACAGCAGCGTGTGTGTGTGTGTGTGTGTGTGTTAAATAATATATATAATTTGTGGGGTTCTTGACATGAAATATTGAGAACCACTGATTCAGACAATTCTCATGATTTAGAAAACATTGTTTAAATTTCGACGTCAGTCCTAAATGGGTTATTCTGGGTCGGAGAACAACAGAGTAGAGTATCTCTACAAGCTCCAAGTTTGATCTAAAGGTTATTATTCGGTGAAGATAATTTTGTGTACAGCGAAAACTGGAGGGGGGGGGGGGGGGGTTGGCTAGTATGTATATTATATAAAAGCAGTGGTTTTCAACCTTTTTCATATCAAGGCCATTTATTCTGCATTTTTTATTCTTTCTCATTTCTTATTATTTCTCATTTCTCATTTCTTATTATTTCTCATTATTATTTCTCATTTCTTTTTTTTCCCTATTTTTTTGGAATTTGTCGATTTGAGATTTGTTCGATTTGAGATTTGTTCGATTTGAATTTGTGAGATTTGAGATTTGTTCGATTCGATTTGAGATTTGTTCGATTTGAGATTTTGTTCGATTTGAGATTTGTTCAATTTGTGATTTGTTCGATTTGAGATTTGTTCGATTTGAATTTGTTCAATTTGTCACACACGTTCAACGTTCGATGTTCGATTTGATATTTGTTCGATTTGAGATTTGAGATTTGTTCGATTTGAAATTTTGTTCGATTTGAGATTTGTATTATTTCTAATTTCTTATTATTTCTCATTTTTTATTATCCTATTTTTCTTTTCTTTTTCTTATTTTGTTATTTAATTCATGGTTCACATGCAGGTTCAGGTTTTCGTTCACTAATATATCTTGTTGTAGGCTATATTAAATTAATAAATACTTTCGTAATTTAATATAGGCTACAAGGCAGCAAGGCAAGCGGGGGAAACTTTTTTTTCCATCGTGTAACCATGAGTTGTGTGGTCGTATTGCAGTTGTGCATGTCGCAAAAACGAGGGCGAGGCTTGATTTCATAGGGAGTGCCAGATTGATTTCAGCCGTCACATTTATCACTGCTAGGAATTAAATTAAGGAAGAATCAGCTGTTTGCGATCACTTTAGAAATGCTGTGGCGATGTGGGTATACTACAAAACCGACGCTCGAATTTGGGGAAGATTTTACACTCAATTGATAAATGAGGGCCATGTGTGTTCATTGTCAACTGAGATCTCCCCCTCTCTCTCTGTCTGTCTGTCTTACTCTCAGAGACAATACGGTTACAACTATTCCCTGATTACAACGATTGCCTCGGGACAGCTTGTGCTTATGAAGAGACGTGCAGGGGTGTTTATATAATAGCTAGATTCGGATTACATTTAAAAAAAAAGTGTGATGTACAAGTCCTCTTTAACCCATTCAGGACGGGAACCCCTTTTGGTGTTTTAAGCATTATGTTATACTTAAGCTATTTAAAAATTAGCAGATGTACAAGCTCATACCGCGGCACTGAACTTGTAGGTCTATTTTTGAAAAATAGTGAAAATGTGTTGCAAATCTCGAGTGTAATATTGCAATTATACAACAGTTACCCTTAAAACAAAGATTATCGCTGGTGTGTGTGTGTGTGTGTGTGTGTGGTGTAGGCCTACCTGACAGAACGCCCACCCAGGCCAAGCTGTGTGTGTGTGTGTGTGTGTGTGTGTGTGTAGTGTAGGCCTACCTGACAGAGCGCCCACCCAGGCCAAGCCGTGTGTGTGTGTGTGTGTGTGTAGTGTAGGCCTACCTCACAGAGCGCCCACCCAGGCCAAGCCGTGTGTGTGTAGTTTAGGCCTACCTCACAGAGCGCCCACCCAGGCCAAGCCGTGTGTGTGTGTGTGTGTGTGTGTGTGTGTGTGTGTGTGTGTGTGTGTAGTTTAGGCCTACCTGACGGAGCGCCCACCCAGGCCAAGCCCAGCACGCCGTCGTCAAAGTCCCGGTCCGTGAACACGTAGGCCAGGCAGTAATCGTCGTGGTTCTGCTCAGAGTTGAGCTCCAGGAACTTCTCCACGCCGATGTTGGCGAAGCGGAACGGGTTGGATTTGTCCTTCTCGTCCAGGGTCGTGTTGATCTGGAGAGAGAGAGAGAGAGAGAGAGCTTTGTTTATCTTTGGACCACAATTCTTATATGAGAGGATTTTAAGGATCCCTGAAACAACATATTTTAGACGGGGGGTCATCGGCGGCCGAAAACATAATTTGGGACACTGATATAGAAACATACTGTATGTTTTTTTGTTTTTTTTCAGAAAGCTGAAGCATGATTTAGAAGACATTTTTGCATTTTTTTCTACAGCTAAAATATAACATAATGCTTAAAACACCAAAAGGGGTTCCCGTCCTGAATGGTGACTTTCTTTGCACTCTCCTTTGCACTTCACCTTCTTGTTGAATAGGGTTCATGCCATTTACTCACACATCTTAACTGGTTAAGAGCATCTACTACTGTAAACGCCTCGATTGTAAATTGTACAATGGCATACGGTATGTGCAGAGGCGGACTTACCATTGGGCTAGGGTGGGCTGTAGTTATTAATAATAATAATAATATCTTTATTTATATAGCACTTTTCTGGACAAAGTCACAAAGTGCTGCACAACATGCATATTGTACATCTAGTATTATGGTTAAAACATTGAGAGCTTCTGCTCAGACAGTGACGCTGTGTTGTGGGGTAGCTGTGGAAACCCCTACCCCTGCCTTTTTTTAAATTAAAAAATGAGTTAATAGCACAGGCAGACTCTTCACATACTAGTGTAGGTGTAGGTGTAATGTTAGAGGCCACAGAAGACATGTAAATATGAAATAAATGCTTAAACATGTAGCTATACTGTAGGTGTAATGTTAGAGACCACAGAAATGAACCTTTCAAGCCTGTTTTCTCAACTTGCTGTTTTCTGCAAGACATTACTCTATAAGCCATATCTCCAAAACTGGTGGGTCAAACTGACCAACCAATGTCAATTTGAAGCTATGATTCCCTGCTTTCATATGACGAAAATAATATACCAATGCACAATGATGCTACAGTGTGAAATCTCTGCACTCTTGTCCAAGCTCTCACGAAACAAAAACTTCCTTCGTCATCTTCCGAGAGCTAACCAACCTGCACACAAAGTGTTTGGACCGTGAGACTGTGAGTCTCTTGGGGTGATTTGGATTTTGGCACCGGATGCCCGCCTGGTGAACGCAGCAACGTTTGAAAACTTTTCACAGGAGTTCTTTTCATGGAAAAGAGAAAGAGAGCGGAGCCGAGTCTGAAAACAGCCGCATGGGCCTGGCAAGAAACTAAAGTTGCTCACAATGGAAAGCGTTTTCTGAATTCATGTATGTCACCTCTTCAGACTTCTGTCACATACACGACATTTTTCAGGAAATGAAAAAATATATACATTTTTCAGGAAATTAAGAAAGCCTTATATTTTGAAAACAAAGCAATACTGCCTCATCAAAGTTGGTGTTGTGACTTTATATAGTTGTCAATGACTTCCATGAGAGGGAGAGAGGTGGTGGAGTTAGGCGTTTCAGTGGACAGTTTGAGGGTCCAATGGAGTATGGAGTACTTTCCATTGGTTCAATATATTCAATAGCACTGATTCATGCAAAAAATAACAAATCTAAAACCTCAAAAGCAACGATATACACACTTCCTGTTTGAGCAGAAAGGGAGATGAGTATTGAACAGTCGATGGTGAGAGAGAGGACCAACAAAAATTAAATGTTGCTGCCAAGTCTACTGCTGCAAGGTGTTTTCATTGATTTAGGCACACGGCCACGTTGTTCCCAATTAAAACAGCATGCCGGCAGTCATCTGAGCCTAAAGTCTGTGTTGCACCTCACTGGTTTTCAACGTGTGTGTGTGTGTGTGTGTGTGTGTGTGTGTGTGTGTGTGTGTGTGTGTGTGTGTTTTTTTTGGGGGGGGGGGGAACTGGACAATGGAAATAAATCAATAAAATACATAAATGTTATTAAAGCAGCAAGCACCATTGTAAACCTTTTTTAAATGAATAAAATGTAATTTTGTCCAGTCTGTGCAGTAGAGTACAGTACAGTTTATACAATTGGAGCGGTTGTGTTCGGTCTCCCTGACCTTTGCATGCTCTATTAGCACAATGGTTAAAAAACAACAAAAAAAACAAAACATTTCAGCACTTGGGGCAGGAAACCATGCAGGGTTCAAATCCAGGGTAGAAGAGGAAAGTTACATAGTGCAGCTGAAATAGCAAACCTACAAGCTTGTGGCGCAGCACTAGCTTGTAGATCTGCTATTTTCCAACAGCTAAAGCATAACATAATGCTTTAAAACACCAAAAGGGGTTCCCTTACCGTCCAGAATGGGATGGAACTTAATGTTGGGGAGTTGTGAGTGTGTGTTGAACACTCACCCTGATCCTCTTCACCATGAAGCTGATGTTCCGGATGCCCTGGAAGTCTGTGGTCTGATAGATGGAGTCGATGGCCTTCACATGGCTGGAGATCTGCAGAGGAAATACTGGCGTTACAATTCACCCTTTGTCAAGTTTATGTTGAGTTCACATTGCCCAGCGCGTGGCACAAAACCATTAGATTCAAGTTTATTTATTAATTATTTTTCCAAGGAGAACTTTTATATTAGCCAAAAACTAGTACAGACTGAAAGGTTAAGCTTATTGGTCGGTGGTTTACGGTAAGTGGTCAAAATGTCTGACAATGTGATTTTGAGGGGTGCTAGCCACTCCTATATACAGATGTAATGTTTGTGGGGGGAAAGGAACTGGTTGGAATAACGTGTTCCTTTCACGCGCTACGTCCAACCAGGGAAACTCCCCCCTGTCAGGTGTAAAGGAGCAACTTGGACACTCAAGCATGAAGGAAGCATGAGTTAAGTCCGTTGCTCTCCCCAGGTTGGCGGAGGGTGTGTAGAGCCCAGGATCACAGTAGATGATTGACACAGGGGTGAAAATGGGTTAAAAAATCGTGGGATAAAATATATATATAAAAAAAAAAAAGATTTAATGTTTGTTTTTAGTGTGTGTGATTTTTAATATGAATTCAAATTATACTGAATCGTGCTGTCAAACAAGTCTATGAAGCTATCTATGAAATCTGCAACACAGTTTTATACCGGTATGTAGGTGGGGGTCCTTGCTTCATCTCTCTCTCAGCAAAAATAAATAAATAAATAAAACAGCCTGAAAAACGCTGAACACCCAGTCTATGAAAATGAACGATTCATACTTCTTCCAGAAGTATAGTGGGTTCATATTGTGTAGAACAGATGGTACACACACTACACAGGCAGTGTGTTTTAACAGCCGGGAGCACAACGTCCACTCTGGGCGATAGAAATCTCTTGGTGCATTTGTTAGATGTCCTCGTACAGGTGGTATGGAAGGTAAACAAAGCAACACATTCATTTCATTGGCTATCACCGGACGATGTCGTCCAAAACATAAAATATTAGTTTTTTGTTTTTGGGTGACGTTCCTCCACCCACATTTGGACTATCGCCTGTTCGCCTGCTATCGCCGGGAGTTGCCGGGTCCCGCATAGACCAATAATGCACTTCCGGAAAAGTCGTCTGGCTGTCGCCCACCGAGACAGGAACCTCAAATCTACATTGCACCACCGATCCGACAGATATTCCCATCTCAGCCTGTCCTCCCACAAGCCAATTTTAACATAGGATAAAAAGATATAGAAGGAGATACTTTGTCAATGAAATTTGTGAGGTTCTTCTGATCTTACCAATGATCGGATGCCCTCAACAACAAAAAATTGAATTGAACGTCAAGGACAACTTTCCAATGAGTCCAATAAAATGTTGTTGGTACAGGTAATCCCCCCCGCCACCCCCCCATAAAACTCTAAAAGAAAAGTAAACCCTTAACTGTCTGTGTGTGAGTCCTCATTTCAACCCAACAGATGAGTTAGTAAGTTAATCCGCTCTCCTAATTGGCCCCTGACACAGCTGCTGTCAGCCCTTTGTACATCCAACTGTTGGCAGTGGCACTCCATGCCGTCCGTCCAGCCAACAGTCCTTCCTGCAAGGCAGCACGGGCAGGGGTGGGAAAAGTACTCAATTTTTTCACTTTAACAGAATCATTCCCGGGATTCCTTCAAAATAGGAGCTCTGGGGTGCAGGAAAGACATGGCTGCTTTTACTCTGATTGTACTTAAAGATGGAGTGCGACAATTTTTGTATTTTTTCCAGATTTTCATGTGTCTATGAGGTGACAGTACTTCTTTAGACACCCTGGAGTCGTTTTTATGTGCAATGGTGTATTCACTTTTTATTTAGGGTTTCTTCCTGGAGGCTGAACCCTTGACAGTCAAAGGGCCAATGAAATAAACAGTAATATAGTGACATCAAACTATCAGCCCCTCCCCTAACCCCTCCCCCTTTATCATACAACTACAGCTGTGGGTGCGGCTTCAGTTCAGGTGGATCACAACCAACCCATCACCACCCACCAGGCAAACCAGGCATACTTAATGAACTGGTGGGCGTGTCCACATAAAAGCATGATTTTAACAAATACTGTACACTTTTTGGAAAAAGTTCTTCCTCCTTATATTATAATAATACCTGATGATCATGTTTTAGGGTGGAAAAACATCGTGGCACTCCATCTTTAAGTAAATGTACTTAGTTACTTTCCGCCACTGACAACTGGCTGCAAAGCTAGAGAAACCACACTCTGTGACATCATCATCTGTGGTGTTTCTGTCATGTGAGCCTTTGGTTTTATTTTGTCTTTTTCCCCTTCTTATTTCCTGCCTTTTCAATTTGTATTGAGGCACTGTGTCGTAGGCAAGCTGACAATAAAGTGACAAAGGTCTAATTGGGATTAGTCTAGCCGCAGCCAGACAACTATTCCACAGTTTCCGTTTTGCGCAATGGGAATTTCTATGGTCGGAATATTGGATTGTCGGAATAATGACGTGTCGGACTATTGGCTGTCGGACTATTGGTTGTCGGACTCCCTGTATGTCGGAAAAAAGACCTGTACTACATTTTTGGGGGTAGTAGATTTGTTTATTTCTTTTATGCATTCCCCCCCCCCCCCCCCCCATTGAACCTGAGGCTCATCCCGGCTCAACTAATCACCGTTAGAATTACAGTTAGAATTAGGCTACACATTCCCCCAGGACCAAAAAGCAATTTTCACTACTTCTTAATGGTTTTCAAATTCATGGAATTTCTCAGATTTCTCTTTGATTTATTCAAAGAAAATACTTTTGACTTGGTATTCATTCATGAAAACTTTAGCTTTTTGGGGGGAATGTTTTTTGAAAATGTTTAGAAATTTTAATTAAAAACAAAACGTAGGAAACAAAAATAAATAAAAGGTAGATAACAATGTGTCTCGCGACGCACAAAGGGGTCCTGAGTCGACCCTCTGTTTGGGAACCAGTGACCCATTGGTTCCCAATACACCTTTCAGCCCGTGACCCAAAACAGAAATCAGATATCTGCACGCTTCGCGACGTGTTTTTCACTAGTCACTTCTTCAATATTTCTTCTATTTTATGGAATTCTTTAGATTTTTCTTTCATTTCTGACATTAGTGAAAGAAATCATTGGATTTAGCAAAAACAGAATTAGAAAATAATAGGGGGAATGTTTTTATTTTTATATTCTAATAAGGCAAACGGGTGCTCTGTAGTACCTGAGCGATGACAGCCTCCCTGGTGCCGTAGTACTTGAAGAAGAGGTGGTCGGTCTGGATGAAGAGCTGACACGTGTTCTTCTCAGCGCCCGCTGCTCTCCTCTTCCTCCGTAGCACCAGAGGACCCTGGTGGTGGTCTCTGTCCTCCATCAGCACGCTGTTCAGCTCCTGATACACACACACACACACACACACACACACACACACACACACACACACACACACACCTTGTGGTTAGTGTCCGCCCTGAAACTGGGAGGTCGGGGTTCGATCCCCGGCCGGGCCATACCAAAGACAAATGGGACCCAATGCCTCCCGGCTTGGCACTCAGCATCAAAGGGTTGGATTGGGGGTCAAATCAACTAATCAAATGATTCCCGAGCGCGGCACGGCTGCAGCTCACCGCTCCAAGAGATGGGTCAAATGCAGAGAACAAATTTCAGTGAGGTAACGTGTGTGACAAATCGTACGACTTTGACTTTGCACAAACGCACTCTCACACACACACACACACACACACACACACACACACGCACACACGCACGGACACACAAGTTTTAGTCTAGTTTAAGTTGACCATCCTAACATTTGCGCTCGGGGTGGCGCAGTGAGAAAGTCCCTGCCCACCATAAGTAAGAGTATCAATTACGGCACTTTAGAAATAATCTGTTACACAAGTAAAAGTCCGGAATGCATAACTAGTACTAGTACAAAGGTCATCAAAATGTACTGTACTGATTCCATGCCGTTACCATATAGGTGGGATCGTGAGGCTAGTGCCAGTGAAATGCGCTAGCCTCATAAGCAAAGAAGAAGAGCCACATCCACCCCGACCCGGAAGTGATATCCCTCCATATCTGTAGTGTAGCCTCAGCCTAGGCTGTGGTACAGAACCAACTAACAGACAATTAATTTCCTCAGCGCAAGCTTAATGATTTAAACATTCACATGGGGAAGACGTACTTTACACGCACGCACGCACACACGCACACGCACACAAAGCCCGACCCGCTTGAGAACTGCTGCTTTAAGTAGTACAATAAAGCAATTTAGTAAATTATATCAAATAAAATCAATTAGATTTTATTTTGCGTTGATTCCTTGATACAGTATATATTACAACAAAAATTATAGCAAAAACAAAACAAAAAACGAATTAACCAGAAAAAGTAATCGAGAGAGAAATGGCCAAAAGAGCCCATAGCTATATTCCTGGAGCTCAGTCAGTCAGTCAGTCGCTCAGGAGTTCATTCTGGGATGATTCCGGGCAGGCGGGCGGGCAGGCAGGCATGACTCACCCACCCCTGTGAGATTATTATACCTCTCGGAACAGCAAAATGATGTCACCTCATCTCCCGCGCTCGCTCCTCGTCTGTTCCACAACGAGTCACAGCTTGGCAGGACGGTGACACAGCAGATAATGTCAAGCCGACCGTCAGCCAGCCAGCCAGCCAGGGGGGCCCAGATTATATACTGTATAATATGGACTCTGTCGTCAGCCAGTCAGCCAGGGGGGCCCAACTATATACTGTATAATATGGACTCTGTCGTCAGCCAGTCAGCCAGGGGGGCCCATAGATTATATACTGTATAATATGGCCTCTGTCGGTTTGATGGTTTCGTGTGATTCTGTAGTGCATTTTTCATTTCAAGGTCCATTATTTATTGGGCATTTGAGCCACGGACCACCAGTTGATGACATTTAGCCTCTCAGACACAAAACTGAAGAGAGCGTAAAATGATATTTCATTTACTTTTACGCTCTCAGGAGTTAAAGATCTATAAGGGTCCATTTAGTTAACAACTCTCCATCATTTAGCTACAGTAATAGGGGGACCACCTGGAACCCCCTCAATGACCACTGGTGGTCCCCGGACCACTGGTTGAAAACCACTGCTGTAGTGTGATCAATTAGAGTGATCAATTAGAACAGGGGTCGGCAACCTTAGCCAATGATGGCATGCCGGGTGGTATCGGCTGGCACGCTGCCAGATTCTGGGAGAATCTTTTTTTTTTTTTCAGTATTAAATTAATTGCAAGTCCCCTTGCATGTGCATGTTGTAAAATAAATTATAACTTCTGCAGTATTCATGCTGAGTTTTATACCTAGGTGCTGCTCACCTATATGCGATGCATTGTGAGCTTGTAGATCGGCTGTTTTCAACGCACGGAGCGGGGCTGTTAACATTACGTCATATTCGCAGGACGCGTGTGTTGCATGTGCGACTGCACTCGTGTTGTTGTGGCTCCGTGTGAGAGAACATTGCAAAGATGGCTAAAAAGGCCAAATTAGATTCCCGAGCATTCCAGCCCACATGGAGAGATGAATATGGATTTGTTCAGCAGCATGATCGCGCTGTCTGCGTTTTTTGTCTTGAGAATGCGTCACTTTGAAACTAGACACGAAAAATCTTTCAAAGATACGGCAGACAAGACATAGGCAATAAAAAGAGCTTTGTCCGCTTATGACAAGCAAACCAACACACTGAAAGCTTTTTCCACTGCTAAACACCATGGCACTGAACTAGGGGAGCTCGTACTGAAGCTGTCAGCGGAGGCCGAGGCTGTGCACAGCGAGCACCGCATCGACACCACTGAGATCGGCAAATACATCGGTGACCTGGAATCTGAGTTCTTGAGACAATTTATGGACTTTAGGAAATATGGCGGCATGTTCTCTTTTTTGATCAAGCCCGACAGCTTTGATGGACACGAGTTTGATTCATCTCTGATAGACTGGCTGGGCACACAGGATTTGGAAATGCAGCTGATTGAACTGAAAAGTTCAGCACTATGGATGACTAAGTTTGCAGAGCTACGCAAAGAGTTTGAAACTACAGCAGTGAAAAATCATTCAACCTGCATCTACATTTTTTTTATTCAGACTGAAAACCCTCCCCACGGCTGCAGTTTCTGGAATGGGCGTTGTCAAAGTGTCTTCGGCAATTGGTTCATACCAACCAATCAGAAAAGGAAAGCAGATAACGTTGTTGTCAATAATGTGGCTATTGCTAACCCGGTTGCTAACCAAACAAACACAGCCAACGAGCGCTACTAGCATGTAAACAAAAGCAGTAAAATATGTCGGATGATGATGATTATAAAAACCTGTCGTTTCTGTAAAGAAGCTATTTATCATACGGTCGTGAGTCACCGCAGTGGTTTGTTGTTTGATGCTGTAGAGTGACGGGGTGGTGGCCAATCATCTGCTGCGATCACATTTACGATTGAGACTGACGCCGCCGTAGGCAGAGTCTCCAGACCTGACAGAAGTTTATAATGGTAGCGATTCAGGGCTGGAGCCAGGCTAGTGCCAGGTGGGACCCCCAGGTAAAACATTGGTAGTTACCAAATGGACCCTTACAAGTCTATGACTCAGAGAGTGTTCATTTTCACAGCAACATTTTATATAGTTTTAGTCAAGTCTTCCATCAAGGCCCGCCTAAATACATTTAGGTCGACTAAATCAACTGTAGATCTAGTGGACTAAAATCTTATGATATTTAGTCGACAAAAACTAGACTAAAAATATAACTATTCAGAGGACTAAAATACGTCAAAAACTAACTACCGTACATAAAAGTCAACACTGGGGTGTGTGTGTGTGTGTGTGTGTGCGTGCGCGTGCGTCACAGACTCACCGCCACCTGGTCCTCCTCCTCCTCCTCCTCCACCACAGCCGACGCCTGGTATTTCTTCATCCTCTCGAACACCGTGTGGTCGGCACAGCCACCCTCCGCGCCGTACTTATGAGGATAATCTGGTTAGAGCGGCAGAGAGAGAGAGAGAGATGGAGAGAGGGCGATGAGGAGCAGACCATTAGGCAGGGCTCACATTCAATTACGGATCATTGTCAGAATTAGAACCGCACAACGAACGGCAAAGGCTCGCCGACTCTGTGACAAATCATTATGCCAGCTCTCCGCTGGCTTCACAGCCAGAGGGAGAGAGAGAGAGTGTGTGAGAGAGAGAGAGAGAGTCAGAGGATATTAATAAAATCTGTAAACATTTCTTCACCAGTGTGTTTGTAAAGGTGTCTACTAACATTTTCTATTCAACCACCCTAGGCACAATGTTCTAAATTCCATTTTGCTTTAAGTAGCATGTGACCTGTCAAACTAGGGTGTTTACATTATTCTGAATGCATTCCAAGCATTAGTTTTGCACGAAAAACACTCCTTGGGCTAAAAACGGCCATTGCCATCATCACAAATGTGATGAGGTCATCACATTTGGACACATTTGGGCAAGTGGCTATGGCCGGATTTAGCCCAAGGAGTGTTTTTTTGTGCAAAACTTGACTTACAGTAAGCAAGAACAGAAAACATGGCAATATAATAAAAATAGTCATCATGAATCATACGTAAGCTGCATTCGACGACGTCTGGTCTAATGCAGTGATTGTGTAGGTCTTAAAAACTGCAGTTTGGACGAGTTTGTTGGCAGACATGAAGTTGTGTGGTGAACTATACACCTGCCATTTAGAAGCATCCCTTCCTTGTTAGAGCTTCTCGACGTGTACCAGAGGGAGTTAAATAATATGATGGGATGCAGCATGCAGCATCATTGCATATGTTTTGTTCAGGCTGCAGCCAACATTATGGATAAAATGTTTTGTTCCTTATTCAGCAGCCACAAGCCCGCTCGTCCATACCATCCATTATCCCCGGCAGTTTGACAGTGTCATAGCAGTGCTTGCCAAAAAAAAAGACAAGAAAAAAAAATAGCCCACTATATTCAATAGTTTGTGGCTGTTCTGTGTATTAAAACACCATTCTTGCTAAGGACGTACTGTACGGTGTATACACGTCTTTTAAACCACGGGGTGCTAAGGACGTGTATAGGCATCCTTTGGTCATTTTCATTGATAAAATAAATGGGTTGGCCTCTCCTTCTGCACCGTACTCCTTGATTTGCACATGCGCACTGCCATTCACTTCCTTGTTTGCGGCTCCAAAAGTATGGCTCGAATCTCCTAATCTAGGGAACTCACTTCATGGTTTTTACCCGTCTTCATTTCTGACTTCAGCATGCCTCTCGTTTTGAATATTAACGCTTCTAGAGAGACTTTAGCGTGACCAGCGCCGAGGTAAGAATGGAACATTATGCCGGTTTTGGGGGGGAAGGCGGGGATTTTCAAAGAAAAATAGGCCATATCTGCTGACACTCTATAGCGCCTATATTTTGAAATATGTGACTCATTGTGAGCTTGTAGATCTGCTATTTTCAAATGGCCAAAATGTATATAGGGCTGACGTTGGTAATGTAAGTTTTGTTAAAATAATCAAAGTAACTAGTAACTAAAGTGTTAAAATAAATGCAGTGGAGTAAAAGTACAATATTAGATGTAGCTTAGTAAGAGTAGAAGTAAAAGTATTGGAAATTGGAATTACTCAAGCAAAGTACAAATACCTCAAAATTGTACTTAAGTAAATGTAAATGGATGCGCGGAGAAGTTGAGTAAATGTTGGTTCTTTGTTCTGTGAACCAGCAAGGCTACACATACTGTAGACGTGTGGAGAATGCGGGAATGGGAATAACAACTACATTGGGAGACAAAGGGCACAAATTAATTGGCTACTCTAAATTTAGAACCAATAAATTGGGTGCGGTGTGAGGGCTGGTGAAGGAACCTGAAGGTGTGCTGCTTTTTTTTTAAGATTTGTTTTTGGCTTTTTGCCTTTATTGATAGTATCAAGTGAAGACTGACAGGAAAGAGGGAGAGAGAAGGGGAGAAACACGCAGCTAAAGGTCGTCATGAACGGGACTCGAACAGGAGCCAGAGCCTATATGTGGCATGCGCCTGGACCGCTAGGCCAGCGGGCGCCCAGATTGTGACGGTGTCAAGGAAGGCCCTTTCAGACTGGGAGCGGGTGACGCAGGCGTCGCCTGCAATCACATCACAATATGACTTTTAAAGGGTACATTTCCTGTGTCCAACACAATACGTTATAAAAATTGAACTTTCAATACCTCATAACTAGGGATGTGTCGATCAGACATTTTGGCCGATATCGATATCCGTTACAATGAATTGCTGTTATGGCCGATGTCGATGTCTGTATTGAAAAATTATAATAATTTTGTCCATTCTGAAAAATACATGTAACATGTTATCTGCACTGCAGGCTTAGGCCCTAGCGGGGTTGTACTCGCCCCCTCCTTGTTTTTTTGCTCGTTGTGAGCTTGGCGATCTGCTATTTTCAGCCAAAGCTTTACCGTGATAAAGAAAACAGAAAAGACACTAGTATAAATCCCTGAAGGTCTTTAACCCCTAAACCCGCCAGGATTTACCCCCGTTGAACCCTTATTTTGAAGAGCCAAAAACCAGCGACCGGATGTTATGATGTCATACTAGTGTGTGCATGTGCATGTGCATGTGCATGTGCATGTGCGTGTGCGTGTGCGTGTGCGTGTGTGTGTGCATGTGCGTGTGTGTGTGTGTGTGTGTTGTCGCATAACACTTCCGGTCTGCCGATGAGAGCAGAAAAAATATCATTGCGAGGATCACAGCGTCGTCTATCTGCCGTGGAATAAGACTTCATTGTTTTGACCAGAAACGCCATCTGGGACAAGGAATTGGGAGATAAAAGCAGTTGTAAGAAACAGAATGGGTGTAAGAAACAGAATGGGTGTAAGAAACAGAATGGGTGTAAGAAACAGAATGGGTGTAAGAAACAGAATGGGTGTAAGAAACAGAATGGGTGGCTGGCAGGCTGCACGAGAAATACAAAATGGCGCCAACGTGAGTAGCATCTCGACTCTATGGATTAAAATCACCATAAAGGACCAATTCACGTAGATCTACGGGATTGGCGCCGGGCCAGATTAATCCAAAACACGGAGAAAGGGTAAACATAACTTTCAATACCCTAGCAATTCATTAAGCAATTCATTAATTCAGCAGTTAAGCAATTCATTCATATTTTAACACTATAAACTTCTCAGCCCTATATCCACGTAGTCCAAGTATAGCCTGCATACGTACATTGTGTGCACATTGCCACACAAGAACAAGACACAATGCCTCCTACTGTTGCCCTCTTCATAAAAAACACAACAATGGCCATCACTAGGCCCATAAACATGTGGTTCTCTGCCATCTGTAGCCCCTCTGTCTGTCCGCTGTTAGGCCTCTCTCTCTGGGGCAGGGAGCACGGTGATAAGACAGTCACATTACATGTATCAAGCTCTGTCAGCACAGCTCTGTCAGCACGCGGCACTGCTTAGCAGAAAGTAATGGAGAGGCAAGAGCACACGCTGGCTATTCTCAAACTGTTTTTTAGAGACCTGAGGCCGATTGTACAACATGTCAGTGGTAAAGATCAGTGGTTCTCTAAACGTTTCCGTGCCACTCGAGCACCCCTCAAATTCATAATATCTCTCTGCTGTCGAGAAGAAACCTCCCGACTCCAAAATGTTCATTTTTCAGCAAATGAAAAATATACATTTTTCAGGAAATTAAGAATATTTTGAAAACAAAGCAATACAGCCTCATCAGACTTGGTGGTGTGACTTTATATATTGTCAATTACTTCCATGAGAGGGGGAGAGGTGGTGGAGTTAGCTGTTTTAGCTGACAGTTTGAGGGTCCAATGTAGGTTTTGTCCTAAGTGTTTATGGTTAAATATTTTCTAAACAACACACAGATGTAAAGGGTGTTCGATAGCACTGATTTATGCAAAAAAAATTAATAAAACCAAAATGGAGTTAGGTGGTTGCCTCCCGACAGCAACGATAGATTTGACAGCAAGCTTGTAGACCTTCTACAGCAGTAGTTTACAACCAGGGGTCCTTGAGAGGGTACCAGGTGGTCCCCAGCTAAATGATGGAGAGTTGGTAACCAAATGGACCCATAAAGATCTTTAGCTGTCCATTAGGTCTATTTTACGCACTCAAGAGTTAAATTATTGTTAAACACCTGCATTACTTAATTTACAAGAAGTCTACACAATTAGAGAATGCAGAAGTATTGTTATTCTTGATCATCGTTTGCTTGTTCTCTCTCCTAATGGTACCACGTCAATACAGCATGGAATTGTGGACAAAATCTTATCCAATGACAACAATATATCCAAAGTCGTGGGTCTGAGAGTCTAAATGTTATCAAAATGATGGTTCCGTGGATCAAATGCCAAATAAATAATGGACCTTGATATGAAAAGGGTTGAAAAATCATGAATAATTTTGGTGGCCGTTCAGAACCCAACATACTCTCGCTCGGTATTATTGGCAACAGAGAAAAAAAACTATCAGCGACATATGTATTTCAGTCAACACATTTCACATTCATATTTGCCTTTAATTTCCGGCTTGACTAAGCCTTGTGGGATGTGAATCCATTTGCTGGCAGTAGATTAATTCATTTCAGGAAAGACTTCCTTCTATTTTCGACTAGCGCGCTGCATGTGTTTTTTGACTCCACTATTTATAGGCCCACCTCCAGTGGTGCAAGGAAACTAAGCAGGCTACATCTACTCAAGCACTGTGCTCAACCCATTCAGGACGTGAACCCCTTTTGGTGATTTAACTTTTAAGCATCGTCATTCTTTAGCTATTGAAAAATAGCAGATCTACAAGTTTATAGCGTGGCACCGAGTGCCGCACTACAAGCTTGTAGATCTGCTATTTTTGAGTGGTGCAACCACTCCTATAGACAGCTGTGTGTGTGTCTGTGTACCTGTGTCCCTGTGTCCGAGCACGAAAATATATAGAGACCTCCAGGAAAGTGTTCTAAATCTTAGTTCTAAACAACATTAACATATATTTTTTAGCAAAAAGGGTGAGTTGTCCCTTAACATGTGATGTGAGTAATTCTTCCATCACTGTCCACCTCTCCCCCAAGGCTCTCATCTATCACACGCACGCACGCAAGCACGTTTTGAGCCCCGTGTGTATATGTTTATAACGAGAGACAGTGAAGAACGGTTATGGAATGTGGGGGTAGGTACAGAGAGGGATAGTGCATATTGGGTCTTCCAGAGCGAAGCCCATGAACTTGACATATAGAAGAAGATGGAATCAATAATGCTGCCTTACTTTGGAGATGTATAGCTCCGCACTCCACTAGAACACGGCTTCTGTCAGCCATAAAATAACAACACTCGTCCAGTTGACTTGACACAGCTGCTTGGAGAGCCAAAACGGAGTCTCTGAAACGGTTTCGACACTTTACCTTATCGTTAAAAGTCGTGGAGCGAAGCCGTATTCTTCCCCCGCGAGCAAAGTTCCCGCAGATGAGCCGTTCGATCCACTGAATTCCCCAAATTTTAAAATCCAATTCCGAAGTCTTATGAATTCCATATTATCCCCTCTTATTGCCCTTGACGCAAATGACGTAATGAATCAAAAAATCCCCCACTACCCTTGATGTAATTGACGTAATTGTTTTATTCCATATAATCGTGGGCTTTGTTTTAAATTATGTAGCAACTTTTAGCATGTTTGGCTAACGACGAATGTCCTCTACCTAAAACCGTCCGAAATCCTCGCGTGCACACTCTCGCACGCAACGCGAGCGGTCTTTATGTGCATAGCTGCGTAAAATGCGATATCCTGGGCTTGATTAGAGCTTCATTTGACTTAGATATAAAAATAAACGATGATCGCTTAGCATCCCGGACAGATGACTGTGTAACATAGTGCAGAAAGATAGCGGATGTTCCATTTAACCGGAAAGGACATTGCCAGATTCGCTCTATTCGGTAAAAATCGGCATAATGGTGAAGTTACCGCGACCATCAGGACTGAGTGTCTAATACTATAATCTTGCCCCGTGAAAATGAGATAGTGTGTATATCACAGATTTTTCTATTGGCATTAAAATGATGATGAATGAATAGTGCAGGTAGAAGGCACAATCCACTATTAATTAGGGTGGCCATAAGGGGGTTTTAATCCAAAAAAAGTTAGAATATGGATATGGAGATAAGATGTTTCTTGCCTGACACGCAGCAACGACGCACGCGGGTGCATTCACCCCTCAACGTCTTCTGACAGACATACTAGGGGTTGGAACATGCATCCAGCGTAGTCACTTTGAGTGGCACCACAAAAAGCCACAGGTGAACATGTACTTTAATCCAGTCGTTTAAACGGATCACTCACCAACCTTAATCTGCCTCCCACTATTACACCCCAAACCTAAACATAACCGCAAGCACATCGCAACACATGGACTGCCTGACACTAGTATTTTAAGTATTTAAGTAGTGCACTTCCCAAATGGAATTAATCATTTTCCACACAGGCAGGTATGCAAATTCAGCAGAACCGTACTTCCAGCTATAGGTAAAATGAGCTAGTGGAAGAATAAAGCCTTGTTCCAATCTCCAGGACCTAAACACTTGCCCCATTAACACCTGAAACGCATCTGTGTCACCTTAGCTTTTAACCACTTGTCTTAAATCATTATTTAAAACATTATTTGAAACTTTAGCTGTTGAACAATAGCAGATATACAAGCTTGTAGCACGGTGCCTTTTTTTTTTTTTTAAACATCATGAAAATGTGGCATGAATCTTTGAATATATATTCTCTCACTGCAAACATTTTTAACTCGACTATTTGGGGGTGCCTGGAACAACATATTTTCAGATGGGGGGGTCGGTGGCCGTAGAACCACTGACATCGAAACATGATGTATTAGGATTTTTATATGTTATAGTCCTCAGGTCTAAATGGGTTAAGAGCATTTCAGACACCATGTGTGTCTCGAGGGCTACCAGGTCAATAAAACAGAGACCTCACTCAGCAGGAAAACACACAGAACAAGAGGCATTTATATTCAATAATGGGGGGGGATCATGGAATTGCACATCAGAATCACTAACGGCATATTACGTGCAATAGGCTGTACTGAATGCCTCGTTGACCTATTCTTATTGTTCCACAGTCATCTAACGTAAAGGGCAACTCACACTGAAAGCTTTTAGTGGAAATCCCTGCAGAATTGCATATGCATGCATACTGTATATATAGGCTTGTACATCAACAAACGTACACGTTCCATATGGCAGAATGGAAAAGAAAGACAAGTAACAATTTAACATGGATAGTTTGATATCAAGGACCACTTTCATATAGACAATTATTTTCATGTACTGATTAATAATGCATTAGCCTACAATGTATATGGAATTTTACTCCCTTTATAGGTTCATAATGGGGATATATTGTTTATTTGTAATTTGCTTCTTCTCCACTGTATATTTGGAAGTTATTTATAAGTAGGTTATTTAAAAGTAACTAATTGTTCCTATAAGTAAATAATTGTTCCTCTAAACTTTGTCAATGAGACGGACACAAAGGTGTGAAAACCCGCTGTAATAAAAAAGAATCCTGGCATGAAAAGGACCTTTTGATCAGATTTATAAAGACAGACATTTGCCATATTCTGGTTATATAATATAGCCATGTCTCAATCATTGTGGATGGAACAACATATTTTGAGATGGAGGTCGGAGGCCAAATACATAATTAATGTTTGGGGGTTGACATGAACATTTTGAGAACCACTGACATAGAAACATATAGGGTTTTTCTGAAAATTGTCAGGATTTAGAAGACATTCGTAGAATCGCCCTCAGGTCGAAATGGGTCAACAGTACATGCACGAATGCTGCAGCGGCTCCTTCCATTGGTCCATCAATGATCACAAGAACAGTCTTGATAACTGAGTTATGCAGAATATGCATGCTGGTGTTCAAGTGCATGGTTGAGTGGTTAATTCATAATGTAATTTGTACATTTGGGTTATGGGGAGACACCAAATTCCTCTTTTTTGGGTCTGGAGCTGAATATTTGTTTCGTAACCCCTGTTCTCTTGCATTGGAAACCCCTGTTCTCTTGCATTGGAAACCCCTGTTCTCTTGCATTGGAAACCCCTGTTCTCTTGCACAACTTGATGAGAGGTGGTGTTTAATGTTTATGTAGTGATGCGTACGTCGTAGACTCGTAGTACATTCTATGTGCAGCACGCATGTGCATTGATATTGGCCTGTTGACTTCAGCTTGGCAGCTGCTTTGAGAAGGGCAATGCTGGCACAGCAACATTAAGGGTCCATTGCTTTGATGGAAAAGGTCTATATATAGAACTAAAAGGGGGGCAGAGGACCTGCTCCCATATGGCACCCAACATGCACACGGTACTGAGGAGAGGACTGCTTTTGCACGGTGGTTTCCTTGCTTTAATCGCGGAGAAGCTCGTGCTTGAGGCTCTATGAGAATGCATCTGTCATCTGCAAGTCCCTTTGGATATATCAGCTCATTGTGTGTGTGTGTGTGTGTGTGTGTGTGTGTTTTTTTTAAATTATCTTGGCAGTGGCACAAATCAAACCTGCCTGTGACTTGTAGCGTGAAATCTGAACCTGAGTGGGTAATCCTAAAACCTGGCGGCTGGAGAGGTTTCTATTTTCTGCTGCGACTACTGTACACACGCCAGGGCTGTACTATGTATGTCCTCCATGGTTCCCATAGCCTGGGAAGACCACAGGGGTGGTGTGAGGTGAGGAGGCCTTGTCTGTTTGGGGATAGGACAACATTTTCACCCATTAAGCCCAGAGGTTGATAAAAAATAAAAAAGTCCCAGAATTATATGTATTTGGCCGCCGACCCCATGTCAAAAGATTTAGTGCCAGGGACCCCCAGAAGCAAAGATTTGAGTTAAAACTCTTACATTTAAATAAATAAATTGACAAATTAAATTGAAGGGAAAATGTACGTCATAATGTGTCGTTTACATCATATTGTCTCTTTATTACTTGCGCAAGCAGAGCGCGCAAGTAATATTTTCGCCCGGTCCGTATGCACCGTCCCAGCCAACCCGCCACTTTTGATGCGTATGCAAATAAAACAGCAAATTTGTGCCTGATTTGCTGGGACCAGATTACATACATGACCATATTTCTTACGTCATCATTGAGAGCTAGTCATACATATACTATATACTATATATATATAATCTGTCAAATAAAATAGCAAATTGTGCCTGATTTGCTGGGACCAGAGTACATGGTGTGTATATGTATGACTAGCTCTCAATGATGACGTAAGAAATATGGAGATGGTCATGTATGTAATCTGGTCCCAGCAAATCAGGCACAAATTTGCTGTTTTATTTGCAAACGCATCAAAAGTGGCGGGTTGGCTGGGACGGTTTTTGTAACCACAGTATACCGCTAATCAACTTACAAATTATATATATAGTATATGTATGACTAGCTCTCAATGATGACGTAAGAAATATGGTCATGTATGTAATCTGGTCCTAGCAAATCAGGCACAAATTTGCTGTTTTATTTGCATACGCATCAAAAGTGGTGGGTTGGCTGGAACAACATATTTTCAGATGAGGGGTCAGAAAACTGAGCGCTGTTCATACAGCCTGGAGAGTGACAAGCTGGAGTTGGAAATACATTGTTTTCAATGAGGGCGGCGCACATAAAAGCTATTTTAAGCATGTGTGCAACATGGCAACTGTTAACAACTAAAGTCTCTTTAATGTTTATGTTGTACTATTACTATAAAACAATCTAAAATAAATGGATTTAAGATCATTAAAGCTGGGCTGTTGCCTGGGTCCAATGCATTTCTGCCTACTTCCCGTCCAGGACTTGTCCCAGTTGGTTGTCCCCATTCTCAATAGAAGTCTATGTAGGAGAGCCGCCATTGGACTGAAGCCCCATGAAGTGAACGCTTGCGTTTGTGTAACTCTGTCTATATCTAAGGCTCTGGTCAGGGCGCCCTTCTTCTCTTTTGGTTTTTCACACATTGTTCTGGCACTGGCGCCATGATTTCCCCTAGAGGGCTGCTGGGGTGGATTGTGTTAACCCATTTTGTGGCGGGAACCCCTTTTGGTGTTGGTCATCATGTCATCATGTCATGCTTTAGCTATTTAAAAATAGCAGATCTACAAGCTCATAGCGCACTACGAGCTTGTAGGTCTGCTATTTTTGAAAAATCGAAGAACGACTGATAGAAACATAGCATTTTCAGAAAACTGTCATTTTCAAAAAGACATTTTTAGAATCTGATCTCAGGTCAGAATGGGTTAAGAAGCGTTGGCCTGTGTCACGACCTCCCCCCTCGACTCAGAGGCTCGCTACATTCTCTGCCACGTCTGGGAGCCCAGAAGGAAGCGTGGGATAAATACACGGTGCAGCTTTAGAGAAGTGTCAACATCACTGCTCTGATTCTCCATCCACTGGTGCCATGGTGCTAATTATGTGTTTCCTTTAAGCCATTCTGGGCGGGAACCGCTTTCGGTTACGTTAGAATTATGCCATTGAAAAATAGCAGATCTACAAGCTCATAGCGCGCCACCGAGTGGCTCGCTACGAGCTTGTAGGTCTGCTATTTTTTTTTATCGTGAAAATGTGGCGCAAATTTGGAATATATTCTTTTTCATAATGAACGTTTTTAACTCAAATCTTTGCTTCTGGGGAGGTCCCTGGAACAACATTTTCAGATGGGGGTTGGTGGCCAATTACAGTACATTTTTGGGGTCCTTGACATAAAATATTGAGCACCACTGATACAGAAACATATGTATTAAAAAAAACTGTCAGAATTTAGAAGCTTTTTTTTTTATTTTTTTTACGTCAGGCCAAAATGGGTTAAATATACAGCACAAGGATGTCTTCCATACCTCAGTTCATAGCCCACAGGTTGCATATCCTTAAAGGGGGAATACCACTATTTTTCAACATTGAACTACAGTATGCTATTAATATACCTTAAGAGTTTTGTGGAAATAATTAAAAAAAGCGAGTTACGTGCATTACAACCATACACACATGCTGACACGCACACACACAGAGACGTGGCACATTTATAGTAGTAATCAGCCTACTTGGGAACGATGCAACTTGGGAACCTAATGATATACGTTGTCATAGCACCCGTCAGCCGGTGTCCCACAGGGAGTGGGTGTGAAGACTGCAAACTGAAAAGTGTATTTGGCAATCAATTCGGCCCACTGGCAGAGCCTGAGCAGAGCCTTCTGTGGTGGTTCTGGAAAGCCGTGGGTCCGACCGACTCGATACCGGGCACTGCACTCCCTGTGGGGGTGTGGAACGTGTGTGTCGAATTTGACGGTGGTGGGTCAAACTGTTCTAGAGTTACGTGCATTACAACCGTACACGCACACACACGCACACTCACAGAGACGTGGCGCATTATATAGTAGACTAGAATTTCGTGCCCGCTTCGCAAATACAGACATTTAGAAGGAATAAGCAAAAGCGTGAGCCTCCAATTCCTCTTCCTTGTTTCTCTTCTCCTGCGTGAGATGAGATTCGTGGGGGCGGGCCTGGTGTGGGCTGAGAGCTGGTGACGGGTGAGCACATGTTGGCTCTGATTGGCTAGTGGCCAGATTTTATGATTTTCATTGGCTACATGGGCACAGAGCGACATGGGCACAACCACGTGACAACTTTGCAAATGTTAAAATAGATAATACAATTCCCTATGGTCTAAATCAGTGGTTCCCAAAACCTTTTAGCCCGTGACCCAAAATAATTTAGACATTCTCCCTGTGAACTAGTGAAAATAGCGTTGCGTTGTTGTGACGCATCGTGAGCTTGCAGATCAGCACATTTCAAATGGCCGAAATGTATATAGGGCTGAATTGGTTATGTTTTGTCATAATACCCCTGACAGTTATAAGAACTATCAGAAAATAGGAATTAAAAATTCCAAAAAGGTAGCACATCCAAAAATTAAACAAGCGGGGGACAAGGTACTCACATTTCCATTTCTTTATTGGCAAACACCAAAAAGTAACGCTGCCGCGTTTCGGCTATGCAGCCTTCATCAGAGCATTATATAAGAACTATTCACCCCTGGTGGAGTAGAAGTAAAAGTATTGCAAATTGGAAAATACTCAAGTAAAACTACAAATAGGCCTACCTCAATATTCTACTTAAGTACAGTACTTCACTACATGTACTTAAAGCTGCTATAAGCAATCATTTGTCAAAATCTTAATGACTTTTTTTATTTTTTATTTTATTCACACAGTCATTGGTCGATTTGCCTGTCTACTTCCTGATTGGTTAGTCGTTGCGACCGTTTTTTTTTCTCCGACCAATGACAAAGCTTCTAGGAACATCTTTGAATGCAGATTGCGGCCCCTAGCAGACCTACAAGCTCATAGCGCGCCACTCGGTGGCGCGCTATGAGCTTGTAGATCTGTGTGATATGTGTCACAGAGACTAAACATTTTTTGGGAGCGTTCTACCCATTGCTGGCTGTCTGAATTAAAAAATAAAAAAATAAATGTCATTATTTAAATTTGACATATTATTGCTTATAGCAGCTTTAAGTGACTTTCCACCACTGCGGTTGGTTGGTCGGTCGGTCGGTCCACAACATGAAGTTTGGGAAACTTTTTTTTTTTTAAGGGGGGCCTCAGAGAATGAGAATGGTCCCGTGATTGGTCAGTCAGTCAGTCAGGGGACTGACAATGTGTTTTCAACGTGTTACACAGAATGCACTCATTGTTCCTGAGCAGTGGATGAATGAATGGGCTCTCATTCAAATGCTAATCATAAAGAAGGGGCCGTTGGTAAATGGGGGGGGGAGGGGTACGAGTCAGAAGTGTTGGGCTTGTCTATTTTTCATTTTGTTCAATAATAATTCCGTCTTCATCATCTTGTCTGGTTTGCTACCGGCAGCATCATCAAAGCATAGGACGGCGGAGGGGACATCTGTGATTAGTGGAGCCATCAGCTGGATATTTAGTCTATACCAGTGGTGGAAAAAGTACTCAATTGTTTTGCTTAAGTAAAAGTACCAATACTGCAATTTAGAACTACTTCGTTACGAGTAAAAGTATGTTCAAAATGTGTACACAATCTATTGAAAATAGCCGATCTACAAGCTCACAATGCATCATTGTGAGCAGATCGGCTATTTTCAAATGGCCGAAATAATCAAAATTTTAATCTCCAAATGAACTAGTAACTAAAGTTTTCAAATGATTGTAGTGGAGTAAAAGTACACATTTTGGCTCTGAGATGTAGCGGAGTAGAAGTAAAAGTACTGGAAATTGGAAATACTCAAGTAAAGTACAAATACCTCAAAATTGTACTTAAGTACAGTACTTAAGTAAAAGTACTTAGTTACTTTCCACCACTGTTCTCCATGGGGATATTCGACTAGCACATTGGGCTATATGACATAATGACATGCTGGTCCGGGCTGTCCTAGTGCTGACATCAGATCCATGTGGTAGAACCCATATACGGAAAGATCTGATTGGCTTAGGCATCGTTACAAAGCCAAAGCGAGTAATGTAGTAAGAGGGTGGCGACACGCTTTGATCCCGCCGCAAAGCGGGGTGCTACTGTATATGGGCTATAGTTCAAAGATTAAATTCCCATTGACAATAAATGGAGAATTTTACATCATTGCATCTGAGCAAATCGGCTATTTTTGTCCTACACAAACATTAAATTCCCATTGAAGAACGCCCCTCACTTCACACGGGTGTGATTTTTAAAGATATTGTTTGATATTATATTTGGGCTTCTGCCTTTATTTGATAGCGTAAAATAGTCTTTTTTTTAACGTTCGGTTTATTCATTTTTTTTTGTTTTTACAAATGCAGAAATAAATTGAGAAATATAGCGTAAAGTAGTCTGAAAGGAAATGGAGAGAGAGAGAGAGAGATGGGGAGTGACACACAGTCTAGTTCGTTGGGCTGGGGACTCGAACCTGTGACACACCGTCAGGCTGGATTAGCAGTCTAGGTGCCTAGACGTCTACACAAGCCGTCCGTGACAAAGACAGATCAACAAGCTCATCGCGCGGGACGAAGCTACGCACTAAGAGCTAGTAGAATAAAGTGGTTAATCCTTGGATCCCACTTTGAGAACAGGGACAGGCACACACAGACATCAAAGGGGACTTGAGCCCCTGCCCTTTTACCCGTCTGTAAAACAACTGCCCTTTCCAGACCATGAATGCAGCATTTACTATAGTGAAAGAAATGCAAATGCCCCTCCTCTCCTTTCCATGCCATGCCGGAAGGCAGCATTCAGGAGAATTGCTTTTATCCGAAGTCTCTTGAACTTGAACACAGCATTTTGCGTTGGAACACATTTGTTTAGAAATCCATGCCGTATACACCACACCTCTATAGCTAAAGAGTGCTGGGTTGCGCTCCGAAAAAGCTGATCTACAAGCTCTCAACACGTGGCAGCGTTGTGAGCTTGTGCCCTCTTACAGGATTTTAGCCCCTGCCCCTCTAACACTCTCTCAACGTCCCTGACCACCAGATAGACTCAACGTATGAAAGCATTTCTCACATCTTTAGGGTGCCAGTAATGGCTTCAGAGTACTGTCCAACTAGAACAGTATATCCCCCAAGAGGGGAATCTCGTTATAAGTTTATTCTCCTTTTTTGGGGGGCATTATTTCCTTTATTGCTTATTTCTTTTCCCCAGGAAGGATGACACCATTATTTCTCTCCTTCTTCCAAGAGAGGAATCTGGTTATAGGTTTATTCTCCTTTTTTATTTTATTATTTTGTAAAAAGAAAAGTCAAAAAGGTGGAGGTGGTCTTCCTTCTTTTTTTACTTCCAGTTCCAGTATTTATGCATGGGGGGGAGAAAACATCAGGTGACATCACCCTCCGCCCAGTCACACGGGTGACCTTCTGTTCGGGCTCAGCTTGATCCTTCGTAAATGACCTGACACCACCCACAAAAAGATCATAATTTAACTGAGGTGCCCCCCGCCAAAATAATAAACAAATTAGAACTGGGGACGCCCCACCCTGACAAGCACCTGGGATTGTAGCAGTCGAGGCGTTAAATGTAGCTCGACTCGGTTCCACAAATATTGTGAGAATAGCCGAGCTTGCAGATAGTCTATTCTCACAATTCTTTACCTCTTTCTCGGGTAATATTTCAAAATTTGGACTTTTTTTCTTTTTAACCTTCCTGTGCCTCGTGACATTTACATTTCTGTATAGTATAAAGAATAAAATAAATAAAAAAGAAACGTGTGAAATTAGTCGAACAGACCGAAGCCCATGTCGTCATCGGACTCCTCTGACTCCTCGTTCACCTTGGTGTCCTCGACAGCAGCAGCAGGAGCGGCGGAAGCTTCAGGCGCCGCATCCGCACCCGCCGCAAAGGCGTTGGGGTCGGCCAGGTACTCCTTCAGCCTGTCCGCCAGGGGGAAGGAGCAGTACGCCGTCTCCAAGGCCACGGCCAGGACCCTCTTGAAGGCGTTGACCACAGAGTGGGGCACGGAGGCCAGCGTCGGGTGGCGGATCTCCAGGCAGACGCTGGCGACGTTCCTCACGCCCTCCTGGAAGCGGGTGCGCAGCGCCTCGCTGGTGATGTCCAGCACATCGGGCTCGTAGACGCTGCCGTTGTCGTACACCTGCTGGACGACCAGGCCGTACGTGAAGGGCGAGATGTTGAGCATGTTGAGCAGCGTGGCCTCGCTGGCGCCCACCCGGCTTCCGGACTTGACCAGGTCCACGTCGCTGGTGATCTCGATGGTGCCCCTGGAGATCTTGGTGGTGATCCCCAGGGCCTGGAAGAAGCTGGTCTTCTCGGGACCCAGGCCCGTGTTCTGGGCCGGCACGGTCACGTTGCAGGGGGCGAGGGCGCCAGCGCGGGCCGCCGCCGGCACCTTGTTGGTCAGCAGCATGTCCCGGACTTCGGTGAGGTCCTCCTGGGTGAAGACGAAACCCACGTTCCCCTTGAGGTGGCCCAGCAGCTTCTCCCAGGCCGGCTTGTGCGCCAGCTGGTCGCGGATGGCCTTGCGCATCATGGTGTTCTTGCCCATGAGCACCACGGCCTTGTCCCGCAGGCTCCTGCGGATGGTCTGCATCTGCTTGGAGCCCACGTTGTCGCAGCCCACGATGAAGCATTTGGGGTTGTCGTTGAGCAGCTCGACGAGCTTGGTGAAGTAGCTGGCCTTCCAGGCCTTTCTGTCTTCCCTGGGCATCTTTGCAGTGCTTCACGGATCGCTTCTTATTAAAAAAACGGTTTAAAGACAATGTTGTTCACTCACGTTGGGGTTGCACGCAACTAAGAAACACTTCTAGGTCAGTTCATATATATATACCCTTTTTGTGCCCGTCAATGATGTCATCTCAATGTTTGTCTTTCAACGATGCTTGTTTAAAGATGGAGTGCCACAATTTTTTTATTTTTCCAGTTTTTCATGTGTCTATGAGGTGACAGTACCCAGTGTTGTACCCGAACGCGTTCAAAGAACGATCGTTCACGAACTCGTTCATATTTAGGGTGAACGTGAAGTGAACGTACTGTATTTCTGTTTGATGAACGTCATTGTGAACGCGTTCATTTCTGGCGTGTGTGAACGTCACTTTTTCACGTTCAACTTTCGTTCAAGAGTGAGTGTTTCAATAGAGCCTTCCAGGCGAAATCCCCGGCACTAAAACACACCCTAAACATGCCTTAATATTTAGCGGAAAACCCATCAATAAGTCCCTATCCGACACAAATGAACTAATCTTTCTCAGCCGTCACTGGAGCGCGCATCTAGCTACTGCATGATGATCATGCACGCTGACAGACAGCAGACACTGTCCCAACTCCTAACACAAACACTGAGGGAACTTGTTGTTGTACACACATAATGTGCCACGAAAAATAGCTTCCAATAGCTTAGTTGGTTATTATCGCTTCGAGGAGGTACGTGTCCATAATATCGCCACGAACGGCCAACAAAAGACATCTCTCTTCCACAGTGAATGAAGCGCAGTGATGCCTGATTTATTCTTCGCCGTACAATGTGTTCCGTGCTGAAAATAGCTGATATACAAGCTCACAACTCGTCGCGTCCGGACACGTTGTGAGCTTGTAGATCAGCCAACCCCAGCATGCGGAGATGCAGGCTCTGAGAACGTTCAGAAATATTTGCCTTCACAATAAAAGCATGCAAAAGCCCATATAGAGAAGGAAAAATAATTCGGTGGCATTTCACATTGCAAAAGAGCAATTTTTGTAAAATGTAAAAAATATATAAAAATTAAAGCAAAAAAAGAACGAAAAAGAACTATAATAGTTCATTTTTCAAACTATGAACTTTAGTTCAAATTTTTGAATGATGAACTATGAACGGAACTAGTTCATTTAAAAAATGTTGAAATGTGAACTGAACTAGTTCCTTAAAAAAAAGAACTTTCCCAACACTGACAGTACCTCATTAGACAACCCCTGGAGTCATTTTTATGTGCAATGGTGTATTAACTTGGTATTTAGGGTTTCTTCCTGGAGGCTGAACCCTTGACTGTCAAACCGGCCAATGAAATAAACTGTAATATAGTAACATCACACTATCACTGGTGACACTGGAACAACATATCTGGGGGTCGGCGGCCAATTAATTTTTTTTGTTGACCACTGTACAGCACTTTGTGACTTTTGTTTGGAAAAGTGCTTTATAAATAACATTTACTTACTTACATATATTTTTCGGGGTCCTTGACATGAAAATGTTTGGGAACCACTGACCTAGAAACATGGGTTTTTCAGAAAACTGTCAGGATTTAGAAGGCATTTCTAAATCCTGGCAAATCGTCCTCAGGTCTAACTGGGTTAATTCACCGGTTCTCAATGTTGGGTTCCCGGGATCACCAGCAGTTCCAAATGGACCCTTTACGGGTATTATAATAATTATAAGGCTTTAATATATATATATATATATATATATATATATATATATATATAATATATCCGACTAGGACGTTGGGCTATATGACATATGACATCTAGCATGCCAATCCCTATATTTGGTCCGGGCTGACCTAGGAGAGGATGTTACACTATTCATTATACATGTCTTAATTGACATTGAGCTTTTGTGTTAAATCAACATTTGACCTCTTATTTAAGTTATTTTATACCATTTTGGAATCAAAATAGGGAACCGCTAAGAAGCGGAATCGATAAGCAGAACCGGAATCGGTACCGGACTCACAAAAATCCTAACGATACTCATCCCTAGGTAGAACCCATATATGGATAGATCTGATTGGCTTAACCCATTCTGGTTTTTTAAGCATTATGTTATGCTTTAGCTTAGTGCCACGCTACGAGCTTGTAGATCTGCTATTTTTGAAAAATCATGAAAATGTGTCGAAATGTTTTAATATATATTCTTTCAGAGCGACCTGGCGCAGCACAAACGGGAGAACCGAGGCGAATATTTAAATTAAAGTCTGAACGCACCTTAAGTCATCGTGACAAAGCATAGTTTAGTCAGATAATATATAACAGGGGTCTGCTCAAGGGTAAGGCAGAAGGTTCATCCTGGTTTAAGTTCTAATCGGACACCACTGCGGCGGGTTCTAACTACTGCAACTAGCAATAGAGCTTTGAGCCATTTCATAGGACCGTTACATTACAGCCCACAGGCAAATCAGAGCACTTGTTTGAGCCAAATTATTCAGAAAACCCCAGACCGCCTCTTTCAACTTTCCTCCAAGATGCCTACCAAGAAGACCAAGACCAGGAAACTCCGAGGGCACGTCAGCCACGGACATGGTCGCGTTGGCAAGCACCGAAAGCATCCTGGAGGTCGTGGTAATGCTGGTGGCATGCATCACCACAGGATCAACATGGATAAATACCATCCTGGGTACTTTGGTAAGGTGGGTATGAGACACTACCACTTGAAGAAGAACACAAAGCATTGCCCCACCATCAACCTGGACAAGTTGTGGACTCTGGTGAGCGAGCAGACTAGGCTCAACTACGCCACCAGGCCGGATGGTGCTGCGCCCATCATCGATGCCGTCCGCGCTGGTTACTACAAAGTCCTGGGGAAAGGTAAGCTGCCCAAGCAGCCAGTGATCGTCAAGGCCAAGTTCTTCAGCAGAAAGGCAGAGGAGAAGATCAAGGCAGTCGGAGGAGCATGCGAGCTGATGGCATAGTCAGTGTTTTTTTCCCAAAATAAAGTTGTTTGTCTGACAAAAAGAAAACCCCAGGCCACAGAAAATCTACTGAATGTTCAAAGTTCAGATTGTTTGGGTGCAATTGATAGAAAACCGTAAAAAAGAAAAAAACGACATTAATCTGCCTGACCATCTGACCTTTTATCCTAAACACTTTTTAGGATACAACAAGAGCAGCGCTCTTTTTCCTTCGGTGATTAGTGCTGTAACACAGAACACATGAGCGTGTGTGCGTGTGTGTGAGTGTGTGTGTGTGTGTGTGTGTGTGTGTTTGTGCGCACCATGTGCTCATGTATGTGCATGTGAAAGCATGGACAACATGCCAGAGAAATGCAGGCGTGCTGAGCATGCCATGGATGTGTCGCTAATTAATAGAGGGTATGCATGTGACATCATCATCCAATATTGGACTCTTCTATTTGGATGTATGGGCTGTCAAGGCCCGGAAGTAGTTTTTTGGCACTCATGTAGGCGTTCCGCATAACAGAAAATAGTTTTTTTGGAACTCAGTAGGCGTTCCGCATAACTTCCTGGTTAATGCAATCATATTATGATTGCATTAAACTACGTTAAACGATGTTAAACTCACTTTGCTACTCGATTTGCCATTCACTTTATGCATGTGCATACCCTCTATTAATTAACACCCAGACAGAAAGCAACAGCTAATAATGTCCCGCCATTATTTACAAATTCTCAATTGCCAGTCAAAGTAGCGAAGACTTCATGGCCAATCACAGCACGCCCTCGCCGGACATGCTTGCGAAATGAAGTCAGCGATGTTGGCTGCACCGATAACCCAAAACTACCCAACACGTCAAATTGCCTAAAATGTCTGTACATGTCTTAGCAAATTTAACCACTGGGTGCCTAAAACGCCTGTACACGTCTTAGCAAATGAAACCGCTGGGTGCAGAAAACTTCTGGACACGTCTTAAGGCATTTATATCGATTCAGAATAATGGTCTCACTGATATCCATTCTCTGGCTTTGCTCGTCGTTCCTCGGGAACAAATCTTTTTCAGATGGGGGTCTGTGGCCAATTACATATATTTTTGGGGGTCCTTGACATGAAAATGTTTGAAAACCACTGACATAGAAGCATGGGGTTTTTCAGAAAACTGTCAGAATTTAGAAGGCATTTGTAGAATCGTCCTCAGGTCTAAATGGATTAATGATTCCAATAAGACAATTGTAACTCACTGATGGCGTCCTCGTGGTAGATGACAGAGTGATAGGGAGCGCTCTTCTCTTTGAAGTAGCGCTCAGACGGCTCCACGTAGAACGTGCCCTGATGCGTCTGGATGAAGCCCTCAAAGCGCCCGGCGACCACCGAGCCGTGGGTGAGGGTGCCCTTTTCACCTAAACAGAACACATGAATGATAATAAAAATATTAATAATTGTAATCCTACTATAAATGTGCCACGTCTCTGCGTAAGTGCGTGCGAGCGTACATGTGTGTACGGTTGTAATGCACGTAACCCGAGAACCGTTTGACCCACCGACTTCACATTCGACACATGCGTTCTACACCCCCACAGGGAGTGCAGTGCCAGGTATCAATTCGGTCGGACCCACGGTGCTCCAGAATCACCACAAAAGGCTCTGGCCAGGCTCTGCCAGTTGGCCTAATGAAGTCAACTCCTTTCACCTGTGCAATTTCCAGCCTCTGCCTCAACCAATCAGGCTATGCCAGTGGGCCAAATTGATTGCCAAGTACACTTTTCAGTTTGCAGTCTTCACACACATAGACAGATGTCCATGTGGGACACCGGCTGGCAGTTAAAACGGGTGCTATGGCAACATATATGCGGTGTCACTGAGCAGTATAGGTTTAAGGTTGAGGGTTTTTTTTCTCTTTTTGTATTTTTTCTTTCCTTTTTTTTTGTTTTATATAAAAGAAAAAAATATTTCATATTGTTTGTGTAACAATTTATAATCTGTTCTCAATAAAAACCAACAAATTGACAACAACAAAAAAGAAAACCACAGATCTAGTACAGTAGGTATACAGTAGGGCATTAATTTACGGAAAAACACAGTTTTAAATATGGAGATAGGAGGTTTCTGCTCAACAGCAACAATATACATTTGAATGAAACAAATGTAATTGATTATAATAAAAAAACACATTTGATAACCTATTCAAAAAGAGAATAATTGAACATACAAAAAATTTGCTTTTCGATCAATGGAAAATTGCTAACAATAGAATAACCACTAAGAAAATAATCGATAGTTGCATCCTGAATAATGAAGGAAATGTTGCTTGTGGTCTAAAGGAATGATTATCATATCGTTATCATTTACATGATTTCTACACAATTTCTGTGGCGTACAATTTCAGGGAAGCTGCAATACGAGTCGAGACAGGACCTTGGAAGAAGAAGTCTCCCACGTAAGATTTATCTGCACGGGCACAGCACTGAAGAAATGGAAATCCTGGAACATCAAAACAATGTGTGTTCATTATGCTGTGGTTTTATTTCCCCCACGAGAGCAAGCGTTTCCAGGAGAAGGCAATCAAGGGAAGAAACTCCAACGTAGGACTATAGGGACAATCTGCAGCCATGAGATGACAAACTACTACTACTACTAGAAAAAAGGGAGATTGGTGAATGAAGTGACGAGGAAAGTGTCTTCCCAGGCCCTGGATAGAGGAAGCCACAGGAAACTGCGTTTTATCTTCTCCTCCAGAAGGAAGAAATGCTTCTGACTGTCTGTTGTCTCGTGGATCTTTTCCTGAGGGATCACTTGGCCCGGGTCCAACCCAGCAAAAAGCATAAAGCCTCTAGTCCTGCCTGGCTATCTTACAGAGGTTCTGTGGCGGTGGTGTTCTTTTTCCAGAGGCAAACGGCCCAGTTCAGTCTGCTAGGAGGCAGTCTGTTCCCACCTCCACAGAGATAAGCGAGCGCAACAGAACAGCAGCATGCATTTCGTCTCCGTCGGGTGAAAACCTCATATATTATTATGTCCTCCAGGATTCAAATTCGGGGAAAAACGGCAAAAGCAGCAGATGCTGTTTCGATGCTTTTGTGCGCCGCTGATCAAGTAGGGCGTTAACCCATTCTGACCTGAGATCAGATTCATACGAGGTTTCCACGGGACACACACTGGTCTGATTAACCCATTCTGACCTGAGATTAGATTCTAAAAATGTCAGTCGTTCTTCGAATTTTTCAAAAATAGCAGACCTACAAGCTCGTATCGCGCCACTCGGTGGCGCGATATGAGCTTGTAGATCTGCTATTTTTCAATAGCTAAAGCATAACATGAGGCCAACACCAAAATGGGTGCCCGGTCAGAATGGGTTAATGTACGAAAGAAATAAACAAAACAAAAGTTTAAAAACAAAAACAAAGTTTAAATATGGAGTTAAGAGGTTTCTGCCTTCCCGACAGCGATGATGTATTCTTATTTTTTTCCCACCCACAGAACAAGCGGCTCTCTTTATTCTCTCAGTGTAGACTTGGATAGTATTTTAAACAGACTTATAGCATGTTACGTAGACATCACTAGAATTGCATTTCATGTAGTCATAGCACTTTATAGTACACATGTATAATATATTATAGTATAGTATGTATAGTTTACCTATATAGTTTCATGATATAGATACTCCACTGTTACGTTCTTAGCTTACGCATGTTTTAACTACTTTTTATATTATGTGATGTATGCCATGCTTTTTGTTATTGCTTAATGTAAGTCACTCTGGATTAAGAGCGTCTGCTAAATGCCTAAATTGGAAAATGACAGTACTTGCAGTTCCATATACTTCTGCAAATATCCTGAGTTTGAAGAGTGTATAAAATAAGGGGTAATACATCGGCGTTGTCAGGTAGTATCTCCATATTTCACCTTTGTGTCTTTGAGTTGTGCTAGCGCCACTCCTATGCGGAGCTACGTGTGTATGTATGCGTATGTACATGTATGTGTACGTACGTCATACGTGCTGCAACACCTAAAGTGGCCAGTAGAGCGAGCGCACGCACGTCCGCACACACACACACACACACACACACACACACACACCAGAGAGGAGTACAGTACAGTACAGTACAGTACAGTACAGTACAGTACAGTACAGTACAGTACCACTCATTTCAGACCGGTCAGATCTTTTCATAAATGAATGTCCTACATACAGTGTCACACCTACAGTGTTACTAAAAAGCATCAAAAGTAGCAGATCTACAAACCCAAAACGCGGCGTGAAATGACACGGCGTCAGCTTGTACATTTGCTATGTTTGCTGTTGTTGACTTTTAATCCTGCAAAGTAATACATTGGAGATACGAGGTTTCCATATTTTGTTTTGTAAATAAATGTCCCATATTGTCATACTACAGTGTTACACAAAAGTACCAAAATAGCCGATCTACAAGTTCACCAATGTGTTCACCAATGAGCTTGTAGATCGGCTATTTTTGCCAGTAAGATTTTATTTTTGTGAAAGTGGTTACCAGTAAGTGCGTCAGTGGGTTTTATAAAGATTTAACCATCGAAAAGTATGAACCCATTTCTGCATGTGCCACCTTAGCTTTTAACCACTGTAGCTATTATCTTAAACTTTAGGTATTGAAAAATTCTACAAGCTACGAGCTTTATTATTATATATAATATATTATTTCACAGCGAACGTTTTTGACTCAAATCTTTGCTTCCGGAGGGGTCCCTGGAACAGATTGGAGCGGGTTGGCGGACAATTATATAATTGTGGGGCTCCTTGACATGAAGAAGTTTGAGTAACCACTCACTCACATAGAAACATAAGGTTTTGTCCAGAAACCTGTCAGAATCTCAATTTAGAAGACATTTTGTGGAATCTGGTCCCCCCCCCTCCCCCGCCCCATTTCCTGAAAAGTATGTAGTCATTTCGGACATACAAGGTTTCTGCCCGGCAACTGGCGACTTGTCGCTGCCCAGCTGTGTCATCCGATGGGGATAAAACCTAGAGCTGTGGCCATTCATCTTTATTTTGAGAGTGAACCGTTTTTTATTTATTTATTTATTTACTTTTTTCAGTGCTAGAAAGATGGCCCCCTTTGCAGCTCAGTTTATTGCTCAATTAATTACAAATGTGGCACACCTGTGGTTCAGCCAGCCAGATGATAAGTAAAAAAAAGATGTCACAGAGTAGGCGGAATATTTGCTAGTGTTTCAATAAGGCCCTTTGCACAGGAGGGAGCATGTGCTTATACATACATAGATGGATGCTTTATTGTCCTTGCGGAAATATAATTTGTACCAAGCAGCCATCATGATAGTCAAGTGATACATAACATTCACAACACATACATACACAATACATTGACAAAATTACACAGCTGCTCTCCTACAGAGAGTAAAATAGAAAAGGCTCTCCACCCACGCCTCATACATTTCTGTCATACTCTCAAGTCGTACCCCAGCTATCTTGCTAGATACTGTACATACAAAGATCCATTTCATGGAGTTTGTTCTTATTAATTAACCAATGATAATGAGCCGTACCAGGAAACAAAATAAAAAGTTAACGTTGGAATTCCATGTCAGCTCGGAGTCAATTGTTGTACCCAAGCACTTGCATTCCTCCACAGTCACTACCTCGTCCCCATCAATGACTGTGCTGTTGACTGTGCATTAGCACTAGTCCTAAAAGCAAATGATCCACTGTTCCTCCATTTATCTCATCATCCTCAAAAGGAACAAGAATAGCTGTGTCGTTGGTGAATGTAACATTACAGGTGTGATCTATCGGAGTCACTCCTCCTTGTGTACAGAGTGAGCAATACCAGTGAAAACACGCCCCCTGGAGGAGCCCCCCCGTACGTCATAATAGGGAGAGATATAGAGGGTATGCGCGTGACATCATCATCATACCAGGAAGTTATGCAGGAACGCAAAATAACTACTTTCTGGCACTGACAGCACATGCAAACAGAAAAGTCCTATACGATTGCATTAAACAACGTTAAACTCACTTTGCATTTCACTTTATGCATGCACATACCCTCTATTGCTTTATTCACCCTGTTTAACCCGCTCAGCCAGGATGGGCTCCACCCATCTGAGGATATTGGTCTTAACACCCATATCATATCATACCATCTTTTCATCAAAATATGAGGTCTCATTGTGTTAAATGCAGAAAGAGAAACCTACAAAAAAATGTAAAGCGGTCCATTTCATGTTGCACAGTACTAAGGAGGTTATTTAAAATAATCTGCTCCAAGCTTCTGATTATCACTGTCAAGGCAACGCTGGCCGATAGTCATTAAGGACTTTGGGATTAGACATTTTCGGCACTGGAACTATAAGCAAGGTCTTCCATGCTTTTGTAATATAGTGTGCGATCTACCGATAACTGGAACAGGCGTCTCAGTACAGGGCTGATCTGTTCAGATCTTATTTTTATTTAGCACACAAGAAACACTTTATGAGATTTGCGACACATTTCCACGATTTGTAAAATATAGCAGATCTACAAGCTCGTAGCGCTTGTAGATCTGCTATTTTTCAATAGCTAAAGTATATGCTTAAAACACCCAAGGGGGTTCCCGTCCTGAAGGGGTTAATTCCGCTGAGGGTTCCACACACCTCCTCCTCCTGGCATAATGAGAGACTACTACTACTGCCAAATTGGTCCTTTAACAATTTATGTTCAATAGAAGATTCTGAAGTATCAAATCTGCCAGAAAAAGGTATTCAATTAATTTGCAAAAGACAGATCGCCATGAGTGTAAATTAAACTAGGGCTGCGTTTCTTAGATTTCTTAGCAGATCTATCAATTAGAGAGGAGGGTCTCTGGGAAAGATAAACGTACCATTTGCAGGAACGCAAAAAAAAAACTACTTTCTGGCACTGACAGCACATGCAAACAGAAAGTCCTATATGATTGCATTAAACAACGTTAAACTCACTTTGCATTTCACTGCATGCATGCGCATACCCTCTATTGCTTTATTCACTCTGTTTTACCCGCTCAGCCAGGATGGCTTAGTAATATTACATTTTAAACATGGATCATCTTAAAAATGTAATGTAAATGTAAATGCTAATTAAGTAACACTGTAGGGCAGTGACTTTTAACCAGTGGTCCAGGGACCACCAGTGGTCCTTGTCCCCAGTTAAATGATGGAGTTGGTAACCAAATGGACCCTTATTGATCTTTAACTCTTGAGTGTAAAATGAAACGCTTATCAAGTAGAATAATTGTTTGTTTTTGTATAAACGTTTTCCCGATGTTCAAAACGGACCAATCCTGCAAACTTTGGAAGGCAATCTTAGCCAATGGGGATGGAATATGGGGAAACATGACTATACATATAGTGTATACCGATTTGCGAGATGTATGGATGAAATGTGGATGAGTAATTTACAGAAATGTGTTTTGCTAATGGGCCTCATTGTGGCGCTATAACAGGCCGTTGTGGAAAATTTGGGGCAGAGGCTCGTCGTTTGCATCCAGGGAGTGCACAGTTTGGCATCGGCCGGGACCAGAGATTAGCTGTACGCGTCGCAGACGGACGGACACACGGACGGAGTGCAAAACATACTCTCCCCATGCCTTCAGCTGGTGGAGACAATAATGGACCTTGGTATGACAAGGGTTGAAAAGCGTTGCTGTAGATGAAGATGGGATCCCAGGACTTAACATGGGCACACAGGGGGATGAAGATGGGATCCCAGGACTTAACATGGGCACACAGGGGGATGAAGATGGGATCCCAGGACTTAACATGGGCACACAGGGGGATGAAGATGGGATCCCAGGACTTAACATGGACACACAGGGGGATGAAGATGGGATCCCAGGACTTAACATGCAGGGCACACAGGGGGATGAAGATGGGATCCCAGGACTTAACATGGGCACACAGGGGGATGAAGATGGGATCCCAGGACTTAACATGGGCACACAGGGGGATGAAGATGGGATCCCAGGACTTAACATGGACACACAGGGGGATGAAGATGGGATCCCAGGACTTAACATGGGCACACAGGGGGATGAAGATGGGATCCCAGGACTTAACATGGGCACACAGGGGGATGAAGATGGGATCTCAGGACTTAACATGGACACACAGGGGGATGAAGATGGGATCCCAGGACTTAACATGGACACACAGGGGGATGAAGATGGGATCCCAGGACTTAACATGGACACACAGGGGGATGAAGATGGGATCCCAGGACTTAACATGGGCACACAGGTCTCTGTTGCTATAAACAATGGGCTCGTTTTATTTCCTGTTTATCTGACCTCTGTTGGAGAAAGGAGACGGGAAGTTATCCAGGAAGGGGAGAGAGGAAAGGAAAGGGTGCATGTCAGGGTGAAATGTGATAAATACTGCACACAAGCACGCACGCAAAAAGGGCATTCACTTCTAGTCATTTTTACTAGTTGCCTAGCGTACTAGTGGACTAGTTGTTTAACTAAAAAAAATATATATATTTGTACATTTAAAAACTGTGTACAACTGCATACTCTAGGTGACTATAACTGTAATCTACCTGATCTTGAGGCCTACAAAATCGGGGAACCCCCCCCCCCCCTTTTTTTTTTCTTTTCTTTTCTTATCAACTAGTCAACTAGTACCAACAAGGTCGACTAGTGGATTTAGTAGTCGACTAGTTGAATAGTCAACTAGTTGCTTAAAGCCCTAGGCACGCACACACACACACACACACACACACACACACACACACGGACGCACGCACGCACACACACACTATAACAAGGGTTGTAATAGTAATACTTACCAAAGAGTTCTCCTGTATAAATGTGAGAGGTGTCGTAGGGCACCTCCTCTCCCGACACTTCTACGGTGAGATCTGGAGAGAACAGGCTGCTGTCCCTCTTCATCCTCATGTTGAAATACCTGAGGAGAAGAACATGAAAATAATAAAACATTGAGATAGCATTCAGTTTCATGTAAAAATAAGAAAATATTATTTTTGTTGCGGTTGGGCAGAAACATGTTATCTCCATATTTATTTTTTCTCGTAAAATAGCACCTAGCCTGGCCCAGACAGTGTGCTTTCTGGTCTAGAGGTGCGGGACATGCACTGGAGAAATATTGGTTTCTCTCCCCACCCCAACACACTTTCATCCATGAACACAATTCCTGTTTCCACCCGACAGAGACAACACTTCATGTGACAGACACAGATATGTTAATAATTTAGACAGCTTCTGCAAGCGTACAGTCTGCACACAATGAGTTCATATAGTTTGACATAATTCTGAAGAATGTGCTTATATGCATACTGTATTGGCAAATTCAAAATAAAAAGAAGAATACACTAAACACGCGATTCTGATATATTCTGGTGTGTGTGTGTGTGTGTGTGTGTGCACGCACGCAAGTAAGTAAGCAAGTGTGTGTGTGTGTGTGTGTGTGTGTGTGTGTGTGTGTGTGTGTGTGTGTGTGTGCGCACGCGCGTGCGTGCACAAGTGCGTGTGTAATTGTCTATATTGTAGCAATGAAAAGGGGAAGCTAAAAAGGGAAGTACCATTACATCATTTCCTCTTCCTGTTTGTTAATCAGATATAAACGTTACCTAATGACTACAAAGTTACATTTGGCTTTGAAGAAAAAAGAAGGAAATCATCTAGGAACCGGTCACAGCATGCATGAGGAAGGTCGGTGAATTATACATAATAAAATGTTGTTGTTCATGTCACACTACACTCAATATTCACCCAGGATCTTCCAACAGAACAGTACAAGGTCCCGCTGTACCCCATAGGTCAGTGATGGTCAACCTTTTGATTTCACCTGGCAGCGAAATTAGGCCGATTTCCATACTTTCATTTCTAAATATAGCGCCGTGTTTTTGGAGCTTTGACAACAGGAAGACAGCTGTGTTTTGGTGAGCCTTCACCGGCCGGCATCCCTCCACTTCTTTGTAATCAAAGGCAAGGTTGCAGAATGGTCACTCCCCACAAAGAGAGAGAGAGAGAGAGAGAGAGAGGTGAGATAGCCTCACTTGCTCCCTCCCTCGAACAACAGACAGGTTGAGATACTGTAGATTGGTTATTTTGTGGCTATATTCAATGCCATAGCTACAAATACACTTACTGTACGCAGAAAAGATAATATTATACAACAGCCATACTTTGCATACTGTAGGGTAAGTCAGGTGAGATAGCCTGACTTACTCCCCCGTGGTTTTTCCAACTTGTGCCCAAGGCACAACAAACAAGTTATAAACTCAAGGCACACCTGTATTCATATTACTCACTGTAAACATTAGCTTTTTTTTGTATTCACTAAATGCAAAATGCAATGTTGAGCCAGTTAAGCCCTACTGTATTTCATACTTTTGCTCTCAGAGTGTCACAATGCAACACATTGCAATATTGTACTAGATTGGTTATGTTGGGCTATAATTCAATGCCATAGCTACAATATGCTACTTGCAAGTAGTTGTTAAAATAATAATGAAATCACACCCGTGTGAAGTGAGGGGCGCTCATCGTATATCACCATGACGTAAAATAGACACTATATATGCCTTTTTGCTCAGACACTATGACGTAAAATTCTCCATTCATTGTCAATGGGAATTTAATGTTTGTGTAGGACGGAAATCTATACTAATAGTTTTGAACATAGGAGGGGCTAGCACCCCTCAAAAATACAACAGCCATAATTAATGTACTGCGTATAGCAGTGGTTCCCAAAATTGAGACTAATGAGCCCGCAGACCCACATTTGAAAATATATTTTTACGGCTCTAGAAGAGACTCTCAGCCCGTTTAATTTCAAGGACCCCCAGTTAATGGCATTTCCATCTTTTGGACCTCTAATTTATATTGTAAAATCACTGTTAGTTTAACTCTGAGAGTACATGGAACCATTTGTACACTCTCAGAGTTACAGACCCATAAAGGGTCCATTTGGTTCCAAACTATCATTTAGCTGGGTATACCCCCTGGAACTCCCTCAAGGACCCCTGGGGGTCCCCGGACCCCACTCTGGGAACCACTGGCGCATTGGCTATGGACGTTATTTAAGCCTGGAACTATACCACACACTCAGGATTCTGGATCCAGACTATGAATAATGCTTTACACAAACATTAAATTCCCATTAACAATGAATGGATGAATTTTACGTCATAGTAAAATAGGCATAGTATCAATTTTACGTCATGATGCTGTACGATGATAAGAGAGCCCCTCACTTCACACGGGTGTGATTTTTATATCATAATATTTATGTAGTCATTGATTGAAGTACATTTTTTATAACTTAACCCCGATAGCACCACAGTCCAAACAGAGAGCAGCAGGAAACATGGCCCGCATGGCAGAAACAGTTGATCCATTAACCCGTTTAGAGCTGAGACCAGATTCAACTGAAGGTCTTCCAAATCCTGACAGTTGTCCAAAGTAAATTAAAAAACAAAATGTATCAGTGCAGTGGTGCACCGGTCCTCGAACCTTTTCCTCTTCAAGGACCTCCAGAATGATATGTAATTGACCCCCATCTAAACATGTTGTTCCAGGAACCCCCTCCCCCCCCCAGACGAAAAAAGAAAAGCTAAAAAACGTTCACTGTGAAATAATATATATTCAAAGATTTGCGCCACATTTCACATGATTTCTCAAAAGAATTGCAGTTCATAGGAACTTGTATATCTGCTATTTTTCAACAGCTAAAAGGTTTCAAAATAGTGGTTAAAAGCTATAAGGCAACACAGAGGCGTCCTCGGGTCTAAATGGGTTAGAAGTGTTGTGCCTTGGCAGCAGTGGGCAGTTTTTTCGAGATCAGAGAGTTAATCCTTCCGCTCCAGAAGGTAGGAGCTAGGCGGCGAGGTGAGCTGGGGTTTGGAAAGAAGAAGAAAACATGCCGCCTCACTTTCTTTGGGGATTTTAGTCTAGCCGTATGTTCAGCATAATGTCAGATGGCTTGGGGATGGGGTGAGATAGAGGTGAGGTATAGTAATGCACTCAAATCTGTTTTTACTTTGTTACTTTGCCCCTGTTGCAACCAGAGCTTATTTTAATGATGTTTTTGACATCTTTTTTGACCCAGTTTATAGGCATTTTAGCTCGTTTTAACCACCATGGATGCCATCTTGAAAACGATTGCCTTTCTGGTTGTTCGTTTTTCCTAAAAGTTTAGTATGTTATTTAGCACACCCAATAGTAACAGAAGGTCTAATTGACCTGGACGATGCAGCTGACATGTGCCTGGTGACTCTCAGACACAGGTGCTCTTGACCAGAGAGGAGACTGTGTGTGCCAAGGTCGGTCTTGGGCTAAATGCCAGGACAACCCGAGGTTACCCTATTGTGCTGAACATAAGACTACGTTTTCTTTATCCAATGGGAAAAAAACGGGATCGTATTATAATCGGGGACTAGACTATTTGACATTCAATGTAATTTTTCCACAAAAGTGCGGAAAGCATGGCCAGTATATGCTCAGCTTCCTCTCTGTGACTGTAGAGGTCCCAGGAGAGAGGACACCAGAGTGTTATCTGTAGTACCACAGAACATCTGTCAGTATGAGCATGTTACAAACAAGCATCTGTATCTGGGGACGTAAGCAAGAGAGAGTGAGACGATAGTAGCCAGGAGAATGACGTCACTTCCACAGACACCAGTCCAGGAGACTCCTCCTAGCCTGTGTTGATTTTGACAGCACATTTTGATTTTAGTTTGAGTCATAATGAATTGCATTTTTATAAATTGCATTTTTATAGCTCTTTTCCAAGTGCTCAAAGCGCTTTACAATGGTTCGTTCATTCACACATTGGGAGGTGAAGCGGCGAACAGTCGACACCGGCGTCCTGGGCACTGATGACGCGGAGGAGGAAACACGCCGCCAGCACCCACAGCGTCCCCAGTGGGAATCGAACCCAGGACCATGACAGTTTTTAGGCATTCAGCAGACAACGTTCTTATCCAGACAGAGTGACTTGCAAGGGAGAGTATACGCAGAGCGAGCCTTCATCAATGCATAGATTGCACTCCTCATGCATAGAAGGAAGCATGAGGTTAGTGTGTCCCCCCCCCAGGTTGGCAGAGGAAGTGCAGCGCCCAGGATTACATTAGATAATTGACACTGGGTGAAAACAAATGGGTTGCAAAATCGTGGGATGAAAAAAAATATTATTAAAAAAAGAATAACCTAGAAAAGAATACCAGCACTCATGTTGTATCCAAAAGGATTCTTGTTTATTTTTCAGTTTTTCCCCAGCAGCAAGCAAACGTTTTCAGGCCTTCCTATTGCATACAATTATTACTTGCTTCTTCTCCTTTCTTCAAGCAATAAACCTACCCAGTACTTTAAACAGACGAGTAGGGTGATTGTGTACAGTGCAGTTGATAAACATATCAAATTCTGGTATTTCTGAGCCTGTGGGCATGGTGGTATAATTAGGCTATTTGAGACACGGTATTGTTTGGCACACACTGTACATGAGCTGGTATAGTATTGAGCTGTAGAAAATGTGCTATTGTGACAACCTCTATGTTCGTGTGTCTCGTTGAATTAATCTCGGCAGCCTAGTGTGTGACCACACCCAGCTGTGAAAAATGTCATTGTGAGGGCTTGGAGATATACTGGTCAACACTTTGACTAATATTCACGATTTGCCTGAGTAAATTATTGTAGAACACTTTCCCTGCGATTCACGAGTTGCCCGAGTTATGTTTTCATTGTTTAATCCACGTTTTGAATCAGTTTTAAGTCATACTGGCCTGGGCAATCCACCGGACAGAATGGTACAGTATACGGTGCAGTGGCTGTTCAAAGGTAACTTTAACCAACTCAGCGGTCGGTGCAGTGGCTGTTCAAAGATAACTTTAACCAACTCAGCGGTCGGTGCAGTGGCTGTTCAAAGGTAACTTTAACCAACTCAGCGATCGGTGCAGTGGCTGTTCAAAGGTAACTTTAACCAACTCAGCGATCGGTGCAGTGGCTGTTCAAAGGTAACTTTAACCAACTCAGCGATCGGTGCAGTGGCTGTTCAAAGGTAACTTTAACCAACTCAGCGATCGGTGCAGTGGCTGTTCAAAGGTAACTTTAACCAACTCAGCGATCGGTGCAGTGGCTGTTCAAAGGTAACTTTAACCAACTCAGCGGTCGGTGCAGTGGCTGTTCAAAGGTAACTTTAACCAACTCAGCGATCGGTGCAGTGGCTGTTCAAAGGTAACTTTAACCAACTCAGCGGTCGGTGCAGTGGCTGTTCAAGGCTGTTCAAAGGTAACTTTAACCAACTCAGCGATCGGTGCAGTGGCTGTTCAAGGCTGTTCAAAGGTAACTTTAACCAACTCAGCGGTCGGTGCAGTGGCTGTTCAAAGGTAACTTTAACCAACTCAGCGATCGGTGCAGTGGCTGTTCAAAGGTAACTTTAACCAACTCAGCGATCGGTGCAGTGGCTGTTCAAAGGTAACTTTAACCAACTCAGCGATCGGTGCAGTGGCTGTTCAAAGGTAACTTTAACCAACTCAGCGATCGGTGCAGTGGCTGTTCAAAGGTAACTTTAACCAACTCAGCGGTCGGTGCAGTGGCTGTTCAAGGCTGTTCAAAGGTAACTTTAACCAACTCAGCGATCGGTGCAGTGGCTGTTCAAGGCTGTTCAAAGGTAACTTTAACCAACTCAGCGGTCGGTGCAGTGGCTGTTCAAAGGTAACTTTAACCAACTCAGCGATCGGTGCAGTGGCTGTTCAAAGGTAACTTTAACCAACTCAGCGGTCGGTGCAGTGGCTGTTCAAGGCTGTTCAAAGGTAACTTTAACCAACTCAGCAATCGGTGCAGTGGCTGTTCAAGGCTGTTCAAAGGTAACTTTAACCAACTCAGCGGTCGGTGCAGTGGCTGTTCAAAGGTAACTTTAACCAACTCAGCGGTCGGTGCAGTGGCTGTTCAAAGGTAACTTTAACCAACTCAGCGGTCGGTGCAGTGGCTGTTCAAAGGTAACTTTAACCAACTCAGCGGTCGGTGCATCTAGCCCCCAAAGATCACAGGAGCTACTGAGTGTGCGTCCTAGGCTCAATGTCAGTTTGAAACCTCCCCCTTCTCATTCAATAGATCTCCTAATCTTTTGTGGCCAGATGTCACACTCATCTTTTACTTTCTCTGATAACAAACTAAAACATGAACCTTGGTTGAAAAAAGGTTGTCCTTTAACCCATTCAGAACAGGAACCCCTTTTGGTGTTTTAAGCATTATGTTACACTTTAGCTATTGAAAATAGCTCTCTATTTTTTTTAATCGTGAAAATGTGGTGCAAATCTTTGAATATATGTGACCAGATTTGACTGAGAGCCTGCCATCGTGCAACCTCCAGCCTTTCACCAGAGGAAAAAAACTGAAATGTATTTATATTTTATCCAAAATGAGTTAATAGCACGGGCAGACTCTTCACATACTAGAGCATGTCTGAAATAAATGTCAGAGCTGAAATCGACATGTAACTACTGTATAGGTGTAATGTTAAGAGACCACAGAAGTGAACCTTTCAAGCCTGTTTTCTCAACTCGCTGTTTTCTGCAAGACATTACTCTATAAGCCATATCTCCAAAACCGGTGGTCAAACTGAACAACTAATATGTCAATTTGAAGCTATGATTCCCTGCTTTCATAGGACATGAAACAAACGAAAATTCAAAAAAATCCAATGGCAGTCCCTCAGTCAACTTTGGCCACATATATTCTTTCAGAGCAAACGTTTTTAACTCAAATCTTTGCTTCTGGGGGGGGGGGGGGGGTTCAGATGGGGGTCCACGGGCAAATATATATTTCTGGGCGTCCTTGAAATGAAAAAGGTTGAGCTGAGCACCACTGACATAGAAACAGGTTTTTCAGAATACTGTTAGGATTTATAAAACATTTTGTAGATTCTACTGTCAGGTCTAAATGGGTTAAGGTGCTGTGTGTATACACCAGAAATAGCTGTTGTATACAAGCTTGTACATCACCTATTTCCGGTGCGCGACACTTGCACACGACACCGTATAAATCTAGCCTTTTTTACTCTTAATCTTCTCACATCTTTAGTACTTTCATTTCCAGCTGATGGACAAGCAGAAACAGCTGACGTACAAGCTCACAATGCGTCGTGCTGCAACACGTTGTGGGCTTGTACGTCAGCTATTTCTGACACCGGCACGCCCCAACTGAGTCTACTGTAAAATGCTGCTTTTAATCCTAAAGCTTTTTTTTTTTTAAAGATATATCGTTTTCTTTTGTGCCTTTATTGATAGTTACAGTGAAGACTGACAGGAGGAGGATTGAGGTATTCATATACCTGCATTGCTGCACGTTATCTGTTGGTCTTGATCAAGTAGCCTACACCAAAGTTTTATAAGCTACTGTAGTCACTATTCATTGATTCACTGGTACACCAAAATAACAAAATCCATTTGAAAATAAATATCACTGTTCTCAGGTCGAATATTGATATGCGATTAAAATGTGATTAATTTAGATTAATGAATTACAAAGCCTCTGATTAATTGGATTAACATTTTTAACCAAGCATTTTGACTAAATCAGTGTATCTACAGAAGAAACATGAAGCCAAACAAATAATGTACTGCATGTATACAATACATGCAGTACATTATTTGTTTGGCTTAATTGTATTTATATTACAATAGGAATACAGTTAATTTCACAATTTGAGTGGTGCTTTTTTGTAAAAATAAATTCCCGGGACGGTATACATTTACTTCGGGACAGTTCAAATTGTATTTTGGGACGGTTCCGCGACGGTGGTGAAAAAAGTTAGTATGGAGCCCTGGTGCACCGTGGCTGGTAGTCCAGTCTGGCAGTGTGCCACGGGTTCGACTCCTGATCCCGACTGCATGTCACCCCCCCATCTCTCTCCCCATCCCCTGGCAGCCTAGTGAGCTTACTGTCTGTCCCTCCTCTTGTCAGGACACACATTGAAAAACAGCTAAAGTAGCAGAACTACAAGCTCAAGTGGATCTGCCTCTTTTGATGCTTGTGTGTGAAGCTGTAATATGATCATGCAGGGCAGTAATTTTACGGGGGAAAATAATTACAGAAAACTTTAAAATATGGAGTTTTTTCTGCCCTATACTGCAACGTTATCTTAAATGAAATCATGCTGGTTGGGTGATCAACGGAAAAACAATATATGACTGTACAGCAAAAAATAAATAAATCACTCACTAGGGACCAACCCCTCCCAACACAAAAGCAGACATAACCACATCAACATATGCTTTTTTCAGAAAACTCCTGGGATTTAGAACAGTGGTTCCCAAACTGTTTCATGTCAAGGAACCCCAAATTGATACTAATTATCCCACAGACCCCCCATTTGAAGAGATATGCCAGAGACCCCCATAAGAGAAGATTTTTACAGCTCTAGCAGAGATTCTCAACCCGTTTAATTTCAAGGACCCCCAGTTTGACATGCATCAGTCTACGGACCCCTATTTAATGGCATTTCTATCTCTAGGACCCCAATTTATATTATAAAATCAATGTTCATTTAACTCTGAGAGTGTACAAATGGACATAGAACAATCCTAACCCAACCCTTATCATCTTACATTATTGTGATATCATAACATATGCCGATTTGCTCAGTGACAGACAAAAACAAACATTAAACTCTGTTCATTGTTAACACCTTAAAGGCGTAGTGAAATGAAAATTTCACACATTTAGACCATATCCGTGGTCATCATATGGGCATACCTAACAATGGATGCCAAAAAAATGGACATATTCTATTTTTTATTACTTCCTGAAAACGAAAATGTGCTACGTGATGACGTGTAGAGATACACATTGATAAAAGCCAATACAAATGAAGCTCACCCGTTTAATTCCCCATATCGGCGCATCCGTGCCGCACAGCTGCTACTGATTACAGAAATCCTCTGTTTTAATTCCCATTCAAGATAACATCCAGATAGTGTATTATTCGGTTTCAACTTAATCATCACGCTAAAATATGTATCTGAAAACATTATAGGGTAGAAATAAGCCACATAACAGTAAACTGGTACAGCTGGCCAACTATCTGACTTGTAAACAAACACACACCATGCTGCTGCGTATAGCATAGCTACCGTCCCATCGCCTGAAGGGATGCAACACTCTGATTGGTTCAGAAACTTCAGACCGGTGTTTCATGTTGAAACCGTCTGAATCTTCAAAATAAAATGATCACCATTTCCGTTTCCCTACACCTTTAAGGGCCCAGGCCTATTTAATCCATTATTAAAATGTGCCCAATGCGCCTGGACCACTTTTACCGACGGACCGGATGTTGTTGTGAATGTGTGTGTAGCAGCTAACAATAGCCACAACACTAAAGATGCGATCGACAACAACTATCTATCGCGACTAGCGACTAAACACAGGATCTTTTTTTATAATTAGGCAGGAATTTAGATCGTGAGTTATTAAGGTTTTCTGGAAAATATGTTTTGTTTAAAATATCGTGAAAAATCGCATCGTGAACCTCATATCGTGATACGAATCGTATCGTGAGTTGAGTGAATCGTTACATGCCTAGTATGTAGTAGTATTGTCAGCACGCTGTGATCAGCGTCCCGTGGTTGATGCATTGGTGCGAGCTCTGTCTAGTTATGAGAGGAAATAGATGAAGTCATGAGGTCATTATGGATTGCTGGAGGAGCCATTAATAAAGAGAGGAGAGGCCGGTGACTTTAATGGGTTCAACCAGGATGACAAACAAGCTGAGGGGACGTCGCGTTAAGAAGTCTTCTATCATGTCTGTGTTAGTTGCAGTGGCTGGTAGGGTTCAAAGATTGGATCACAGCGCCACCACACCTCTGGGGCATTATCACTCATTCCCTGGTGCTGGAAAACGTACCTGGTATTTTTATCATGAACGACCAATTATATGAATATACGTTGAGTCCTTTAACCCATTTATAACGGAGGATGATTCTACAAATGTCTTCTAAATCCTGACAGTTTCTGAAAAACCCATGTTTCTATGTCAGTGGTTATCAAACCTTTTTTTTTTTTTTCACGCCGACCCCCATCTGAAAATATGTTGTTCCAGGGAACCTCCTCAGAAGCAAATGAGTTGAATTAAAAAACGTTTGCTCTGAAAGAATGTCGATTAAAAGATTTTTCCACCACTGATTCACTAAAACACTGAACCGAGTTGTTTGTTTCAGGTCAGTTTGAGTACTTTTGTGTAAAACCAAGACTCTGTAGAGATGAGAGGAATCATTCTTAGCTCATTCGCAGGTGAATATACTGAACTGAACGCCCGGGGTCCATTAAATCAGAGCACCCAGCGATTTATATAGCAGCGGAGCACATTTAGCGACGGACAGGATGTTATCCCGGATGTGGCTGAAGTAGCTAGATATAGCCAAAACACTCTCGATGTGATCGACAACAACGGAAGGTATGATTAATACTAATGCGACAAGCGACGGGACCGCGATGGGTCGCCTAACACACGGGAAAGAGACACGGGATGGATTATTTTCTGCTTCTTTTATTTTCATTTTAACCGTTAACGTTTCTTGGACTGGCTATTTGTAAGGTTTATAAATGTTGATGCTGCTTTGTACTGAACCTAGTACAATTGTGAAAAACAAATACAAAAAATGTAATTACAAAAGACGTGACATAATTAGTGTTAATGTGCAAAAAGGACTAGTAGCTACATGGGACTACAAAGGCTCAAATCGGGCATTGTGGATGATTAATACATGACTTGTTTTAGCTCAACTGCTCCACTGCGCTATGCTGTTATTGTATAATACGATATAGACGAGATAAGTCATGCACACGTTGGCTGTTAGATCCATGGGTGCAATCAATAGATGGCTGATTACACTGCATGTGAGTAATGTCTGTGGAATGTTCCAGCCCTCCCACCTGAGGCTAATCTGTGAGAGAGTATGACTGAACTCCTCTGTGTTCCATGGGAAGAGAATGGGTCATAAGCACCTCATGTGATGCCCCTTTTTTCTTTGCCTTTTTTACTGCAGCATGTTTGAAGAACAAGAGGATAATCATATGGACTCGCTCGCATGCAGTCGCGCGCACACACACACACACACACACACACACACACACACACACACACACACACACACACACACACACACACACACACACACACACACACACACACACACACACACACACACACAGGGGCTTTAAACTCATGACAGAATCCTCTCAGCTGCTTTGAGCGGGCCTGGGGGTAGTTATAAATCCCCATGAATAGTCATTAGCCTGTGCTCACCCTACAGTGAGTTTGTGGTAGTCTGTTATCGTATGCGTATACGCAGCTACACTAGACTAGAAGACTGTTATCTTATGCCTATGCTGCTACACTAGACTAGAAGACTTTGAAGTCTGACACTCTCTCCCATCTAAAAGACAAGTTACAGTTACAGGTTGTTTTTTTTTTGTTGCATAGAGCAGATGATGTATCATTATCCTGGGACTGGGGGTACATAAGAAATGCAATTTGTTATACATAACAAATGCAATTTATGTTATGTGCCTGGCATTGGTCCTGTGAGAAGTGAGTGTCAGTGTGAAGCCAAGTTAATCTAAAAAGATACTGCTCTCTTATAAAGAATGGGAGATCCCTTTGGAGCATTTTTCACTGTCTTAAAATCTTCTAGTATTTGTATATGATATAAGCTGAAGTGACAATAAACACAGATCGTGTTTGTCAGGGAAAACTGTTACTTTTCAGGATTTAAATAAAACATAAATACTATAGCAAATAGTATAATAGAGCTTGAACCGCGTCGCTTTATGCCGTGTTTCCAGCTTGCTTCCTCTGTCTCCACAGCCAATCATCTGCCTCCATCTCACCCTGTCCTCTGTCTCCACAGCCAATCATCTGCCTCCATCTCACCCTGTCCTCTGTCTCCACAGCCAATCATCTGCCTCCATCTCAAGTCATGAATAGTGGAAGTCCTTATTAGTGATGGGAGATTAATCGGCAACACCTCAGTATTGGCCGATATTGGCATTAAACCAATTAAATCGGTAAAATCGGATTTAGCAGATATTTAATTTTATTATAATTATGTTGAAAAATATTTTTTATAAAGCCAGAAAAAGCCTTTTGTTGATGATGAAGGCTGCAAATTATATCAGTGTTTTCTGGGGAAGCTTTCGAAAGAGTCAATAGTTGGAACATTTAAAAAACAACACTACATCCAAAGCTGTTTACTTTGGGATATGAGCCAACATTTCAATAACGGTGAATGCCTACTTTTGGAATAAAGAGGCGTTGCTTTTGTTCAAATGCAGCCTTTTTTTCAGAATGACCAAAATAATGATATATTTTTAATACAGAATGAGATCATATCGACATCGGATAGGCTATCAGTTATCGGCCATAACAGCAATTCATTATATCAGATATCGAAATCCAGAGATCCAGTATGAGTCATTTTACAATTGGTTGCATGCTGAAAATAGCCGATCTACAAGCTCACAACGCGTCGCAAGCTTGTAGATCGTCTATCTTCAGCAAGTGTAAAAACAGTCATTACAACAGCATCAAGGCCCACCAGAAAAAAGTCTTGATGATTATGTATGTCGACTAAAACTAGACTAACACTAAAACATTCCAGGTGACTAAAATGTGACTATGTCTAAAACTAAAATTTGCTGCCAAAAACAACACTGCTCATCGACACACACACACACACACACACACACACACAGCGAGTGGTCCGCCACCCGTCGTTGCAAGACACACAGAATCAATGTGTGTGCAGACATGCAGACGTTCGCTTTATCGATCGCAGTCAGTACAAGAGAGTCTGTGTTTATTTGTACTTCTTTGTGAAATGGAGCAATGTAGAGACGTAGGCATCCAAAAACATACAGCTTGGGTGCATGTGAGTCAGCCCACCAATTACAAAGAAGGAAAGTGTTGTACCCTGCCCTTTTTTTTTCTTCTTTCAAATTATTTGTTCGGCCCAAAATTCACTTTTTGTCAGCCTTCTGATTGGTCCCTGACTGACTAACCAGCAGGCACTTTCTGTCTTGTTCCGCCCTGGTTCCGCCTTGTTTATGTTGAATTTGCTAAAACATCATTTTTGGAAAAAACTAAAAACAAACATGATATGCCCTGCAGTCACCATGATGCACCTGTGATGTTCCTTTTTACTGGCACAAAGTTTAAAATAAGAACTGAATGCACAGAATATCAATACGAAGCAACTGAAAAACATTATTATTTCAATGGTAGTGGATGGAGAGAGACAGGATTTTTTGTCCAACCACGAAACGGCAACCAATGGGTGCGAAGATAGGGGCACAAACACGGGCGGGACTTGACAAAGGGTGAATTGTGTTTGTTGTCATGATTTGTCACCATCCGAGATGGCTTTGTTCGAGGCTTACAGATCTTTAAATAAATACTATGGGAAAAAATGAATGGGGAATTATTTCCTGGGCCTGCTGTCGTCATGAAAGGGGGTGGAACTGCGACGCTCTCTATATAGTCCTCATGTGGTTAAGACTGGGTACATGTGGAAGTGTCTAAACAACACCCAGTCTACCCACAGTGGGAGATATCTGTGACATCTGCATTGGCTCCCTTCTTCCCTCAAGCTCTGTGCAGTTGGATTGGTCGTTTTTTAATCACCCCTAATTAGTATAATCAGTCATTTTGGGAGACTGTTTGACGGTACAAAATGAATACGGCCCAACCCCTAGCCTAGTCTGTAAAAAAGTATGTACATATGTTTTAATGGGAGTGATACAAAATGCAAATCAATTAATGATTCTCAACAGTCCAAATGAACAGAAATCTGAATTACTACTGTGTGGCCGTCAATTTAGTCAGACGCTCTCTTATAGGCAGCTGCCAAAAATAAAAATAAATAGAAGACTTAATCTTTATGCATGTCGAGTAATATAAAAGGAAAATTGGCTAGTTGCAGGTTCTTTAGTGTTAATATAATAGATAATAGCACTGCTGTCATTTTTAATACGTAATAATACTGACAGAAATAATAGAGGAAGGTTCTGAAACAGAAACCAGATAAATGGATTCAATTATTGCAAACTGGTAGAGTGGGTTAGAAATAAGGGGCACCTTTTTGACAGGAAAGGAGCTGACGGAGAGTTAATAACAATAATTATGAATATCAACGCTGTAAGGCAGAAAGCTATTATCTCCATATTTTAACTTTTTGGGTGTGTGTGTTTTTTTAACACCCTGCTTGATAATATCACAGTGTCACACACTAGTCCAAGCTAGGTAGATAATAGGCAAAACTTAAAGGAGTAGTTCACACAAAAAAATGACTTCTTTCCTAAGACATCAAATTTTACACACAGGGAAATTAGAGGGTCCTCAAATGTATTGGCTTAGGAATGCGATTAAAAACTAAACAAATCTTTTCATTCAAGGCTTCACGGGGTGTGTAATTATTGATAGGAAATAGTGAATAATTATTGATAGTGTGTATATATTTTGTTTTGGCTACTGAAATTATGAAAAAATGAATTAATGTTCTGACGCACGGTGGTGTTTGCGAGGCGAAAACAGCCGATCTTCAAACCCGAGAGTGCGTATAGTAACGCGGACGCGATGCGACGTGAGCTTGTATAGATCGGCTATTTTCCCCCGAGCGAGCCTGACAGGACAAAAAGAAACGGAAGAGGTTTATAACAGAGAGGCAGCAGGCAGCGAGCGCTGAGCTAGACTAACCCATTCTGGGCAGGAACCCCTTTTGGTGTTTGAAGCATTATGATATACTTTAGCTATTGAAAAATAGCAGATCTACAAGCTCATACAAGCTTGTAGGTCTGCTATTTTTGAAAAATCATGAAAAAGTTGTGCAAATCTTTGAATATATATTCTTTCAGAGCCAATGTTTTTAACTCAAATCCTTCCTTCTGGGGGAGGGGGTCCCAGGAACAACATATTTTCAGATGGGGGTCAGCGGCCAATTACATATAATCTTGGGGGTACTTGACATGTAAAGGTTTTTCAGAAAACTGTCAGGATTTATCGTTCCCAGGTCTAAATGGGCTAAGGGGCCAGGCAGCTGACTTGATGAATAATTCAGGCCCTGCAAGTCCAGCATGCTGCACACAAGTGATCTAGCATCTGACACTCATAGAGCTCCGACACAGCGAGACAGAAGACTAGCCCATTAAAGACCCTGAGACCATATTCTACTAAACGTCTTCTAAATCATGACGGTTTTCTGAAAAGCCTCTGTTTCTATGTCAGTGGTGCTCAAAACTATTTCATGTCAAGTGGTTGAAAGCTATAAGGTGACACAGATGCGTCCACAGGTCTGAATGGGCTACTAGCCTCCCACTCCCATGGAAAAAAAGGAGTTCCTGTCCACGGCTACAACAGCTTTCAATACACTTCAGCAACATGGATAAAGTCAGCTTCCATTCTTTAACATTGCTCCCAAAGATCTGACACCATTGCATAAAACAAAACCTCCCGGCAACCAAAAAACAGACGAAAGAAAGACAGGCGCACGTCGTCCCGTCTGTCTGTCTGAACAAAAGGAGTCATTTAACTCTGGGAGTATACTGTATATCGTCTCTGTCTGCGTGGTGGGAAAAAAACCTTGAATGTCCAAAACTTTAACTTTTCAGGATTCAAAATGTAAAAGATTGCAAAAGAAGCAGATCTACGAGCTCGAAGCAGCGTGGTGTTTAGTGTTGACTTCGTTGACTAAAAGTATGACAAATGCATGTTCGCCGACTACCGTTTTACACTGGGGACAACTGAATAAAAATGAAATAAAAACTAAGCCATACAATGATGACTAAAACTAAATATAAAAGAAAATCTAGAACTCGGCAGGTAAACTGTATAAGAGGGAGAAATACAACAATGTGCGAACCACCATAAGGACTACTGCCTGCATCGAGTACAGACCTCTAGACCTACAGAGCTGCTACTCTTACAAACATTTACATTTGAGGCTTTTTGTTCTTTTATTTTGTATACCATTTAATACCATTTCAATAGTTTAGACTAGAGGAAGACTTCAAAAGATTGCTGCTATTCGTTTCAAAATATACGATGCAATGTTTACACCGTCTCCAACTGTATATACTTTCCCCATTTTCAACCGTTTTTATTGTATTTTGACACTTGCTTTGGCAATGTATGTTTTCTCAGGCCAATTATTAAGCTCCTTTGTATTGTATTGAATTGAATGCAGCGTCACCATAAACGGTAAATGGTACATTTATATAGCGCCTTTATCCAACATAGATTGTGCATTACATTCACCCATTCACACACAGATGCCGGAGGAAACCATGCAAGGCACCAACCAGCACATCAGGAGCAATTAGGGGTTCAATAGGGACTTTAAGCAACGACTGTTTTCAGGACGGCTCCGCTAGGCGGAAGTACGGGAGCTGTGACGCCGTCGCCGTAGCTGTCAAAAGCGTTAAGCAAGCAGTCGTCGGCGACATTGGTTCCCATGCATGGTGACGCGTCTATGCAGCATTTTTAAACACCACGTCGCGCGTCAGCTAACTTGCCGATATTGCTTAATTCTTACATGTGCTGGACATGATCAGCAGTGGAAAGAGGAAGAGGAACATGGTAATGACATGGCGTTGTAGACACTACGTGTAAGTGTAGCTTCTCCCGTAGTAGAAAGGGCTGTGACGGCAAGCAGGTTTATGTATCGAGCACTGATCCATTTCCGGTTGCCGTATCCGACTGCCGTAGCCGTCGCTGCTTAAAGTCGCTACGGTCTTGCTCAAGGACACTTCGACACTAAATCTGGGGGAGCCCACAGGGTTCCAACTGGGAACCTTGCGGTTACCATCCGGTCACTCTACCCCTGAGCCACCGCCGCCCCGTCACCATGGATGGCCCATGTCATCCCTGTCCTGAGACAGACACGCAGGGCACTTAACTAAACACACAACATAACATTGCCACTTTCACAACACAAAGAAGCATGAATGGTGGCCTGGCGTAACACCACATGACCCCGACTGACTGTACTGCTGGAAAGTCCCCAATCAGCCCTACAGTACAACCAGTGGTGCAGAGTTACTGTCCTGCTCACGTCACTGTCAAGTAATACAATCCACTGCCTGTTTGTGTAAATTAGTCAATTCTACTATTATTAACCGAACAAAACTCCTTGTCAAGGCTGTACTCGTCAATTTGTCTCCTTGGTGGATTGGTCAATGCAACTGAAATTGCAACACACTTTATACTGTGGATTTTTTTTGAGTGGTGCAACCACTCCTATGGACAGAAACGGAATGTCAAAATATCTACCGCGGTGGATGAGACCAGAGCCATTGAGTAATGGTTGAGACAAAGCAGTGAAAGATACATAACGTCAGTCTTACCCAATACCCAATCTTTCTGTTTTAGGAACACAAGGCTGCTGTACTTTATACCTCAAACTAAGCATTAAAGTCGCCAAATGATTTGCAACTGAATGGCTGGAAAATGGAAATTAAGAGTTTACATACACTTTCCTTAAAGGACCACTTTTCAACCTAGCTTCATATAATAGGTCCTCACTAATAATCATGATAAAATGGCACAATTTAGTTCTACTCAGTCTGTGTCTCATAGGAGGACTGTGGGCAGTTCAGCAACCCGTCCACCAGTGACATCATCGTTAGGCAGATAACAAGATTTTCTTTACAAAACGCGAGACATGGCCAAAGCATTCCCGGGGGTCCCCAGCCAAAAACGTTGAGAAGCCATGGACTAGAGCAGTGGTTCCCAAAAATGTTTGAGAACAACTGCATTAGCATTATTATTATTAATTATTATTAGCACCACAAAGAAATATGGCCTCCAACTCCCATTGCAACTACTTGATTCCTTGATACCTTAATTCCAAATGGCAGTTATGGTATAATTGGGCCTTATACATCTCTGACTCAAGCCCGAGACTCCACACACATGCATGCAGGCACGCACGCCACACATGCACACACAAATGCAAGTTATGATTTTGTTTTGTTTAGCTTTTTTTTGACCACCTCCAAACAGACGAGGGCTCACTCACGCCCATCCCCCCGCCTACAAGATCCTCTGGCTGCTATCATGCCTTGTCTAGTGGTCACCTGCTCTAGCCACAGTAGGGGTGTAACGACATAGTAACTGCATCGAAAAATCGATTTTAATTTCAAGAATCGAAGTATATCGAAAACAGCAACATTGACTTTGTATCGTATTGTATTGTTTTGCAATGCAAATAATCGTTTGTATCAATACTATGTTTTTGTGCGTGGTATTTAGCAATATTAAGAAGAGGGGGCTTAATTACATTAATGTATATGTATTTTCCAGAGAATCACTGTTTACTTATTTATATCAAAATTCATACATTTTCCCTTAAAAAACAGCACTATCCACAGATATTTAAATTCTTTGCTAAATAGTTACTGTATCGATTTCAAATCATTGAATTGTATCGTATCGCCATAATGAACCAATATCGTCCACGTATCGTATCATCAACCACTGCGATACGCATCACATCGCTGTTAAAAAGTATCGTTACACCTCTAAGCCACAGGCATTGTGATGTGGATGGGCAGCTTTTGATAGGTTCATACGGTGGATGAACATCATGCTTGTGTTTTGATAGGTTCATACGGTGGATGAACATCATGCTTGTGTTTTGATAGGTTCATACGGTGGATGAACATCATGCTTGTGTTTTGATAGGTTCATACGGTGGATGAACATCATGCTTGTGTTTTGATAGGTTCATACGGTGGATGAACATCATGCTTGTGTTTTGATAGGTTCATACGGTGGATGAACATCATGCTTGTGTTTTGATAGGTTCATACGGTGGATGAACATCATGCTTGTGTTTGATAGGTTCATACGGTGGATGAACATCATGCTTGTGTTTTGATAGGTTCATACGGTGGATGAACATCATGCTTGTGTTTTGATAGGTTCATACGGTGGATGAACATCATGCTTGTGTTTTGATAGGTTCATACGGTGGATGAACATCATGCTTGTCTTTTGATAGGTTCATACGGTGGATGAACATCATGCTTGTCTTTTGATAGGTTCATACGGTGGATGAACATCATGCTTGTGTTTTGATAGGTTCATACGGTGGATGAACATCATGCTTGTGTTTCAGTGCAACAATCATGTTGCAGCGCGATGCATTGTGAGCTTGCAGATCTGCCATTTTGTAGATGGGCTGTTTTTGGACATTTGGTGTCGAGATAAAGAAAAATAAATCACACCTCATAAAGTAAAATAAACACCTACTATGCCTATTTGCTCAGACACTGACTTAAAATTGTCCATTCATTGTCAATTGTAATGTAATATTTGTGCAGGACAAAGTTTGTGCATACCACACCAAAATCTGGACGGGCTGGCACCCCTCAAAAACAAAAAAAGGAGGCGGTGGAGGATAGACCCCTGAGGGACTCCGGTCACAGTACTATAGGGTTTAAGTGGTTAATGATCATTCTTTAAGTCTACTGAGGATTGTATTGTTTTTACTGTGGATTTTATAGTAGCTTTTTTTAATGTCTGCAGCACTGGATCAAAACTAATTTCCCTATGAGGTATAATAAAGAAATACAATTATGGAAAACACTGGTTTCAATTAATCTGCTACTAGATTTTCATGCCGCCATGCCTGGTAGGGTCTAGGGTGCAACGTCAGGATGCTCTAAATGAGTTGGGGGGGGTACCAGGGGGTCCACGGCAGAATTTGCAATTATAATAGCGTCAAAATCACTTTAACCATATTTTATAAGTTGGCTATACAAATAGCAGATATAAAGATATAGGCTACAAGCAAAAAAAGCAAGTGCGTGTGTGCGTGCATGGCATGCTGTCACTGTCTCTGCGTGCGTGCGTGTTGTGTATAACAGAGAGGATGTGAAAGGAACCAAAACACCACGAGAGGGGAAATGTTGGATGGTATGTTGGGAGGTAAATCTGATTTTCCGGCTTCAAGTCCTGGAGGCACTATGAAACTATGATGGCTGGTGTAAAAAAGGGGGACGGGGGGAGAGAGACATGTTGCCTTTTGAGGTACAGTATATCAGTGGGAATAGCTGAAATCCAGAACACGGCGTCCACCGGGCATCATTAGTGGAAATGGAGAAGTCTTATTACACCTTGTGCCCTGCAGTGTGAGCGCACCGCACTCGGCTGGCAACAACGTTCCGGTTAGATCTGTCCCCAACTCCCCATGCCTCCCAACTCCTTTCACTTTTATTTGGAGTTGGTTCAAAACTTGAGCAGATGAGATGAGAGGAAGTGGGGTTATCTGCACCAATACATCTCTGTGTGTACGACTGTATGTCTGTAATCCACATTAACTCGAGAACCAGTGGTTTCACAAGTTCAAAATGTGTAGAAAATCTATTGAAAATAGCCGATCTACAAACTCACAATGCGTCGCAATGTGACACATTGTGGTTAATGTATGTTTTTCTAATTAAAATTTAAATCGCCAAAGTACAGTAGAAGTAGAAGTACTGGAAATTGGAAATACTCAAGTAAAGTTCAAATACCTCAACATTGTACTAAAAGTACTTAGTTACTTTCAACCACTGTCGAGAACCGTTCGCCCCACGGACTTCAAATACGACACACGCGTTCTACACCACCACAGGGAGTGCAGTTCCCGTTGTCGAGTCGGTCGGACCCAACGTTGTCCAGAACCACCTCCAAAAGGCCTCTGCCCGGGCTCTGGACCGGCCCCTGGCCAGGGTCCATATGTGGAGCTGTGCCTGTTTACGACCTCACAACACTGCATATTTTTGGGCATGCACGACACAGAACTCAATAAGCTGGCCTGTTCTGACATCCCAACACTCCATAATTGGGCATGGCTGACACAGAACTCCATATATAGGAATAAAGGGACACAGAGAGACAGATACAGAAATCTGACTTCGGGCATGAAAGGGATCTGGGCGGGGCATGCATTTCCAACTTGCATCATTCCAAGTAGGCCAGTGCCCAACGCGCACCGCCGTATAGGACCCACGGGCACCTCTTTTAGTTATTGGTCCATAATAGAAGATGCGTGGATTAATGTTCTCAGTCGCCACAACCGATTTCAGTCAGCAAGCATGTCTTCTATGGAAGTATGTCATGGGGTAGTCGTGCATCAATCGTACCAAAGCACAGAAGTCAACTGGCAGTAAATGACTGGCTGCTATTTAGATGGTATTATATCACTACATAATCTTATACCATTGACCTAACTGTCAGTAGAAACACTTAACTCCACTGCTCTGTGGGGGCACTGACTGCAGCTCAGCAAAAATAATGACAGTTTCTCTCTCTCTGTGTGCGCGACTGTGGGTGCGAGCGTGTGTGTGTGATAATCAAACTTGGAGATCAATTGTCAGTGGAGTTAAGAGGTTTTTTACCATCAATGGCAGAGAAAATCACCTAACTCCACTTGAGCTGTATTCGGGTAAAGTGGTGATAATATAATGACACATGCAAGTATCTGATAAAATACAAAGTCACAATACCAACTTTGATGAGGCAGTATTGCTTTGTTTCAAAAATATAAGGTTTTCTTCAATTTCTGAAAAATTTAAAATGTGTTTTTTCCATTTCCTGAAAAATGAAGATTTTGGAGTTAAGAGGTTTCCTCCCGACAGCAGAGATATATTCTTTTGCAAAAAGGGTCCCTTTAACTCCTTGGTAGCCATGGACGTGATCCCGAAATATTGCCGTCTTTGTAGTGGGTGCCATGGACGTAACGAGGCCAATATTTTCATTTTTCTTTTTTGAAATTCTTTAAAAAAAATCATCCATATTTTGAAAATTCCTCTAATCTGTTGTACAGGTGATGACATGCACATTACATGCATAATAGAATTACAAATTCTTTCTTACTTTATAATAGGCACTCAGAGCCTAAATTGGTGCCCCGCCCACTGGCGCTTAAACTTAAGAGCTTCTCTCAGGAGCCCGAGGGCTCTGGTGTTTGGTACACAAGGGGCCCATGCTGCTAGAAAAGCCTCCGGATAAGGTCATCAACGCTCCTTCTAAGTTCTTCAAAAAAGAATAATCAATGCGTTGCTTACAACGCATTTTCTTATACTACACCACTTCCACTTTTACAGGAAAACAGAGCCGACAACTTTATGCAATGTCTAAGGTCTAAATGAGTGAAATTACCAGCACAAGGACACACACAAGAACATCATGACTAGAGTTTGTTCTTGCTACAGAAAGGATGGGCTCTGTCTAACGATTTCTTCCATTGATTAGTCCAAAATGGCTCCAAGACAAGCAGTAGATTCTCTCCCTCTTGACTGGAGGAAGAGAAGAGGCTAATTATAATGTCACAAAAGGCATAAGAAACATAAGCCTGGCTATAATATAAATTACAGTGGTGGAAAGTAACTCAAGTACAATTTTGAGGTACTTTTACTTACATTACATTTTGGACTGAGGTTGATTAAAAAAGAGTCTTCTAAACAGTTTTCTGAAAACCCTATGTCAGTGGTTCTCAACCTTTTTCATGTCAAGGAATTATATGTATTTGGGCGCCGACCCCCATCTGAAAATATGTTGTTCTAGGGACCCCCCAGAAGCAAATATTTCTGTTAAAAACGTTCGCTCTAAAATAATATACGTATATTCAAAGATTTGTGCCACATTTTCACGATTTCTCAAAAATAGCTTGTGAGCTTGTAGATCTGCTATTTTGCAATAGCTAAAGTATAACATAATGCTTAGAACACCAAAAGGGGTTCCCGCCCAAAATGGGTTAACTGGAGTATTTCCAATTGTCAGTACTTTTACTTCTACTCCACTACATTTCAGAGCCAAAATATTGTACTTTTACTCCTACACTACATTTATTTGAGAGCTTTAGTTACTAGTTACAGTACTTTGGAGATTTCGATTATTTACCACTTCTGCCCTATTCGGCTTTGTGAGCTTGTAGGTCTGCAATTTAAAGTACAAAGTTTTAGCACTTTTTTCCACCACTGATAAATTAGAACGGAGAAAACAAAAAGGAAAAAGAAGAAAGAGGAACGTTGTATAAATTATTATGTGAGGCTACACCAAAGTGGAGAATACTGAAGCTGGAGAGGGCATTTCATATCGACCCTGGAGGTCGATATGATTTACACACAAATGACACAATGCATTTTGTGAATGCAACACAAAAATGAGATTGTAAATTTTAAAACAAATAGAAAGAAAGGGGGGGACAGATGCACAACGGATAGTGCTTGTTGTTGTTTTTTTCTTCCTTTTTACCAGTTTTTGTACCACTGCCATCGTCGCCGTACCTTTGTTACTACGTACAGGAACGCGTGTACGGCGTGCTTGACGCCGCGTTTTGATCACATCATCACAAGAAAACGGTTAAGGTTAAGGTAACCCCGGTTATTCGACTATTCGGTTTCTGGCTAAAACATCAACCGAACCGAATACCGACGAATATGCTTTTCACTATTCGGCCCGAACAGTTCCCGTGGCCGAATATTGGGTGCATATAATCCCTAGAGTTTTACTTTTAAGTGTAAAACGTGTCTGGTGTTCTAACCTTCCGTGAGAGTGGAAGTCCAGCTGCAGCACCTTGTCGTGGTGTGCCAGGGCTCTCCTGGCTCTCTGGTGACTGCTGTGCAGCGCGGCGGTGTCGTAGGACAGGCCCTCGTGGTGGCGGATGTATTTGTTGAGAGGCCTCTCGAACTGACCTGAAAACAATCAAACAAACACATTATCAGTGGTGGAAAAAGTACTCACATTTATTTTCTTTTTTTTGTCAGGTTTTACCTGACCTCACAACACTCATGCTTACATGAAATGTAAGCGACCATAAATCGACTTTGCGCCACCTAGTTCTGACTGATATGCCTCGTCTGCTACGTTGTCTGCCTCCTGTCTGGCCAATGGCCTGCCAGCAAGCCATCATGACCCCACTGCCAGCCAGCCAGGCAGGCTGTAGAGAGCAGCCATCATGACCCCACTGCCAGCCAGCCAGGCAGGCAGGCTGTAGAGAGCAGCCATCATGACCCCACTGCCTGCCAGACAGGCCGCAGAGAGCAGCCATCATGACCCCACTGCCTGCCAGACAGGCTGTAGAGAGCAGCCATCATGACCCCACTGCCTGCCAGACAGGCTGCAGAGAGCAGCCATCATGACCCCACTGCCTGCCAGACAGGCTGTAGAGAGCAGCCATCATGACCCCACTGCCTGCCAGGCAGGCTGTAGAGAGTAGCCATCATGACCCCACTGCATGCCAGCCAGCCAGCCACTGTGTGAACAGACTGGTTTCTGATCTGCCCACAGACCTCTCATGAGACACAGACTGGTTTCCGCTACGCCCACAGCCCTCCCATGACTCCGAGTAGAAAAACATTGTGGTATTTTAACATTATAAAAAAATCTTATAAAAACCAAAAAGATTCATGTATTTATTCCAATGTTCAACGTCAGAAAGTCAATTTGATCGATAATCACAATTATTTGAGCGACAATTAATCGCCAGGTGAAATGTTGTAATTGTGACAAACAACCACACAAACAGACACAGAGTGAACAACAGTGCTGCTGGGGAAATGAAAGCCAACTATGAAACAAAACCCTTAAAAACCTGATGTCTGAAGAACAGCTTCCAAATTGTCGGGATGCCTAAATACAAGAAAAAGTCACGCTCACGGCTTTCACCACCGAAATCAAAGAAGAAAAGTGGTTGCGTGTTCTCAAAAATAACAATGTCACCTCACCATCTCACAAGTCTTCAGGTGAAACATTTAGACCCGAGGACGATTCTACAAATGTCTTCTAAATCATGATAGTTTTCTGAAAAAAATATGTTTCTATATCAGTGGTTCTCAAACTATTTAATGCATGGACCACGAGAATTATATGAATTTGGCCACCAACTCCCATCTGAAAATATGTTGTTGCAGGGACTCCCCCAGAAGCAAAGATTTTAGTTAAAAACGGTCGCTCTGAAAGAATAGATACTCAAAGATTTGTGCCATATGTTCACGATTTTTTTAAATAGCAGATCTACAAGCTTGTAGCGCGGCACTCGGTGCCGTGCTATGAGCTTGTAGATCTGCTATTGTTGTAAGTATAACATAATGCTTGAAACACCAAAATGGGGTTCCCGTCCAGAATGGGTTAAAGAATGGCACCAGTGCCCCCGTTTCTGCAAATACACCTTTTGCTGCCGCTGGAGCTTTTACTGATGCGTTATGAATTGTATGTCTTGCTGATGAATTGAGCACATTAGCACAATGGAAACAACAAGCCCCCCTCTGGGCTTTTTGTCCCATTGTTTTAGCAGAGCTTTCTCTTGACTATACAAAATGTAGGAATGTGACATTAAGAAGACGTTAAGACGTTTACTCACCGTCTCTGTAGAACCGAGTCAAACTACTATTGATTGTGTGTGTGTGTGTGTGTGTGTGTGTGTGTGTGTGTGTGTGTGTGTGTGTGTGTGTGTGTGTGTGTGTGTGTTAAAAAGCATAGGACAAGTGATTGCTCTGTCTTCACTATTAGCCCCAACATTAATCTAGAAATTGATTGGAAGAACGTTTATATGTGAATTCTTCATCTCGTTAGACAATGACTCAATCTGTTGACACAGTGTGGCTAATATTATTAATCAATAACCAAAGTGTAGGTGCCAATTGTCAATGTTTATGTTTAAGTGAATTCATGATTAAGATTAATAATTATTTTGGTTAAAAAAAAGGTTAAAAAGCTATGCTGGTTATTTGATTGCATCTCATGAGTGTCATGTGTGTGTTTACAAAGGTCTAGCTGACCTGTTCTGAGTGTGACCTAATTGTCCTTTGATGTTATTGGGAGCTAATTTGGACCCGTTTGAGGCACCTGTGTGTATTTCTGTTTGATGTCACAGTCTTGTAGTCAGTTGGAGTCAGACACAGAAGGAAGCAACACAGTTTTTTGACCATACATTGGACTCTGTAATTTTTGGTGTTTTTTCCCAGTAAAACCTTTTGATGAAAAGTTATTTTTGTCCTGTCGTTTGCGTACAACTACTGTTTTGTGTTTTTGTGAGGTCTACTCCACCAAGTGGTACATTTTGAAAGAACATTTAGACGGAGTGCCACTACAATTAGTCAAAAAACTGAGCTAATGAGCTACAGTTGGAACTTGCCTGGACATTTTTGGAGGAAAACAAGTTCACCTGAAGGAAAGGCAGTAACCGGAGTATTCTTTTCAAGTGATTTCCAAGACAAGGTATTAAAAATATTCCCATTTTCTATGTGCTTTGTGACACGAAGATACTACCTGGATTTGTGAAGCTAAGTGGATTGGACTTCTCTTCTACGCTTTATTGACTGTGGCTCTCTCCATGTGAGCATAATTTCAAGCTTTCATTCAGCCATGTGGAGTTTTGCATCACTTGAGAAGTTGTTTTGCACTTGTTTGATTAAGAAGAGTGACTATACAAAGTGCTTTTAAGCTTTTGCATGCAACTTGAGCATTCTACTCTACAATTGATAAAATGGCTGATGAAAAAGAAAAGGAATCTGAAGGTGTGGAGGGAGGAAGGTCACGCAGACAGTCTCGCAGACAGACTGAGAAAGCAGCAGAAGAGAAATTGCTAAAAAGCATTGCATTAAGGAGACAGAGATTGGGAGCTCTTACAAGTAAAATGAATGAGATAGAGCCATTGATGGATGATGTTCAAAACTTGCAACATGTGAAAGATGTGTACAAAGGTGATTTTGCACATGCTTATGATGAGTTCTTTCATTTCAATAACGAAGTTTCAAGTCTTTTGCCTGAGGATGAAAGAATAGCGGATCAAGATATGTGGTTCGAACCCAAAAAGGCAAATCTACACCAGTTCATGGATGCAGTTACAAATTGGATTGCAGGGCAGGATATGTTGAGAATGATGAAAGGTTGTGGTGATGAAAATAACCTGCAAGATGGAGTTAAACCAAATGATAGTGTATCACAGGTTAGTGTCAAGGACACCGGAGGTGCCCGCAAAGGTGGGTCTGAAGTAAGTCGTGCTTCAACAGCGTCGCGAGTGTCGTCAACGCGTGTTAGACAAGAGGCCGAGCACGCAGCACTGCTTGAACTTTCCGCGGGACTCAAGAAAAAACAGCAGCTTGCAAAAGAAGAATCGGAACTTAAATCTAAGTTTGAGGAAATTAAAGCTAAAAAAGAGGAGCTCGATATGGAAGCTGCATTAGCTGCAAGCAGCGCAAAAATAAAAGTACTCAAAGAATATGAAAGACAGGAAGATGGTATGAATAGCTATCTGGCATCACAAAGACCACAGCATTGGAGTGTGAAGCAGGACAGAGCCAGCAGTGTACAACCAGTAAATGTACAGTCAAAAATGATGCAGTCACAAATGATGCAGTCACAAGTACCACCACAAGTATTACAAGGAGTTCATCACAGTTTCAACCAGGGCACCAGAGGTGATGGCATAATAGAAGTCCTGCAGAAACAGAATGCAATAACAGAGTTGCTTGTTAGACAACAGAAGCAATCCCAGTTACCAATCAAAGATATTCCTGTGTTCAAGGGCGATGCATTGCAGTACAAATCTTTCATCAGAGCGTTCGAGCACTCAGTAGAACAAAAGGCTGACACTGATCAAGACAAGTTGTACTTCTTGGAACAATTCACAGCTGGTGAACCCCAAGAGTTAGTTCGCAGCTGTGCTCACATGCCGTCGAGGAAAGGTTACCAAGTAGCGAAGCAACTTCTCCATAAGCACTATGGGGATGAACTAAGGATCGCCAGTGCGTACATTGATAAAGCCCTCAAATGGCCGACGATCAAGTCCGACGATGGAAAGGCTTTAAGTGCCTATGCAATGTTTTTAATTGGATGTCACAACACTATGGAAGACATAGACTATTTGGAAGAGATGGACAACCCAACCAACCTGTGAACGGTGGTGTCTAAACTGCCATACAGAATGAAAGAACGCTGGCGTGATGTAGCCTACGATGTCAAAGAGCGGCAGGGCAGAAGAGCGAGGTTTGCGGATTTGGTCAGATACATTGACCGGCAAGCTAAAGTAGCTACAGATCCCCTCTTTGGTAATATACCAGACAGCCGCCCAGTCACGGCTGGACAGAATGATCAAAGAGAAAGACCTCCTGTGAAGAGAGAATTTCGTGGAAGTAGTTTCGCAACCAACGTTTCAGATGACAATGAGCAGCCTCAAGGAACATCTTGGAAGCCAGAAAGAACAAGCAAAACAGTGAATGCTTTTGAGAAGCCGTGTTTGTACTGCCAGGAAGGTCACACACTAGCTTCATGCAACAAGATCAAGAAGCAGCCACACAGAGAACGTGTGGAGTTCTTGAAGTCAAAGGGCTTATGTTTCGGGTGCTTAACTTATGGACATATGTTCAAATTCTGCAAGAAAAGAGCAGAGTGTATCGAATGCAAATTAAAGCATCCAGACATTCTACACACAGAAAGAGAAGTTTCGGTCTCACGTGAAGCTTCGCCTGAAAAGAATGACAGTGCACAGGGAAGTGAAGTTTGTGCACAAGTTTCTGTCACACAAGAATCCTGTAACGTCACAGGGGCCGGAGAACTTGAATGTGTCCTGTCAATAGTACCGGTGAAGGTCAAGTCAAGAAAGAGTGACAAGTATGTGGAAACGTACGCGTTCATTGATCCGGGAAGCACCGGAACGTTCTGCACAGAAGCTCTGCAAAAGAAACTGAACGTAAAGGGGAAGCCAACCCAAGTACTTCTCAGCACCATGGGCCAAGACACGCCTGAAGAACAGAAACTCCTGAGCAGTTTTGTGATATTGGATCTTGAAATATGTGGGCTAGAAGAGAACAAGTATATTGAGCTTCCGAAGGTGTACACCCACAGCTACATACCTGTTCACCCTGAAAACATACCGAGGCAATCTGATATCCAGAAGTGGCCGTATCTCAGCAAAGTACGCCTGCCAGAATTAGAAGCAGACGTTGGCCTACTTATTGGAGCGAATTGTCCACAAGCAATGGAGCCATGGCACGTTATCAATGGTCAAAAGGGAGGACCATATGCTGTGAAGACTGCCATCGGCTGGGTCGTGAATGGGCCTTTAAGGAAGGAACCGAGTGACAGAGGGAAAAAACCTCATTATTCACTGAACAGAATCTCTGTGATGGAGATTGAGAAGCTGCAGGTCCAAGAGTGTACTGTTGATTTACCAGAACGCAGCTACAACAAAGGAGAGGCTGTGCACAAAACCACAACCTTTGAGAATTCACATTGCAGCATTGAATTGCCGCTCAAGAACGCAAAGCTCCAAATGCCTACTAGCCACGTGGTGGAGCAGCGTACAGTCAGTTTGCTTAGAAAGCTCAAGAGGAAGTCCCACTGCAACGGCTTCAAGAACACCATTAATGGCAAAGGCTGCACCGTTCAAGTTCCAGCCGATCAACCAAGTCGTTTTGACTGCACCATGGTCTACATACCGCAACAATGGGTGCATCACCCTAAAAGGAGAAGGATACGAGTGGTCTTCGACTGCACAGACTCGTTTCAACCTGCTCAAATGAAAGAAACCCTTCAAGATGATCCTGAGATCAAAGTCAAAGATAACATGGAGCCAAGGAACAAACTGATCGAGTACTACTCAGATTGGCACAAGCTCGCTTGGATTCTAAGGCTGAAGAAAACTTTGCAGCATCTGAAAGAGAAAAGTTACCACAAACAATCAGGGCGCAAAGATCATCAGTGACATTTAAAAAGACCCTGCAAAGCAAAGGACGAAGATAATCCAAGACCTATAGACTCTGCTCTCTGTTGAAAGAAGCCAGGCCATAAGTAAAGACTTAACTGCGAAGAGGAAAGCAAAATGAAGATTTGATTAAGAAGTACATGTTTAAGTTTTTGATTGTTTATGGACATGAACAGTAATTTGGCTCTGAATATATAAGTATGATAATTGCTTAGCCCTCCTGCCTAACCAATTAGGGGCCGGGTAATGTAGGTGCCAATTGTCAATGTTTATGTTTAAGTGAATTCATGATTAAGATTAATAATTATTTTGGTTAAAAAAAGGTTAAAAAGCTATGCTGGTTATTTGATTGCATCTCATGAGTGTCATGTGTGTGTTTACAAAGGTCTAGCTGACCTGTTCTGAGTGTGACCTAATTGTCCTTTGATGTTATTGGGAGCTAATTTGGACCCGTTTGAGGCACCTGTGTGTATTTCTGTTTGATGTCACAGTCTTGTAGTCAGTTGGAGTCAGACACAGAAGGAAGCAACACAGTTTTTTGACCATACATTGGAGTTATTTTTGTCCTGTCGTTTGCGTACAACTACTGTTTTGTGTTTTTGTGAGGTCTACTCCACCAAGTGGTACATTTTGAAAGAACATTTAGACGGAGTGCCACTACACAAAGTGTTAATCATCTAATCAGTTAATAATACACAAGACCAGATGCCTCATCTGGCGTGTGCAAACCTGAACCTGGCTCACTGAATGGCCTGGCCAATCGGGTCCTGCCTAAGCAGAGGTCTTGGCCAACGAGCAGGAGGCCAGTCTTCAATTCATCTATAGTCTCTCCCACTTAGACACTCCCACTTGAGGCTCATACATTCACACCAAGCTAGACAGGAACGCCCACAAATGTCACATCCGGTTTTTGCCTGGGGTAAACAAAATGGTCTTCCCCATAGAGTTATAATAGCGTATGATCCTTTGGATCACTTTCAGAGCGATTTGTTGGATGATAGAAATATTGACAGCCAAGAAAAATCCATCAGAAGGACATCTGGAACACTCGCCAGTCAGAGTATCCTTATCTCTTTATACTTTATTGCATGCGTCAAGTTGCACAAGTAGCACAACTACCACATGTATGCAAGAACCTTTTCTAATTTGCTTATAAAATCACTCAGGATATGACAAGAACATCACATGGTAACATAATATAGACTAGAGAGACACAGATTTTAACAATTCATTTAAAAAAATCTTCCCATAACTGAAAAGTATTCCCCCCCTCCCCATTTCCAGCAACCATACAGTGCAACGAGGCTCTTACACATGCACCAACACAGACTCCAGCAAAGGTGGCGCGTGACTAAAACTAAAGATCTACGAGCCAACCACATACCGTTATCATCAATGTAACATATTCGTATTGTTAGCTTGTAAGTTGTTATTATTTTTGTCACGTAACGTGACGTCCTGTGGCCACACTGACTGCACTCAGGCAGCACTATACATTTTAACACGGAAAATGTTTCCAAAACATTTGGATTAATTTCCAAACCTTTTCCAGCCCCGAAAATAATTCTAATACCAGGAATGTCAGTGTTATGTGTGGTATTATTGTGTGGGGAGCCCCCACACAATCATGACTATAGCCCCCAAAGTATGGTTTTTTTAGGAGGTAGACCAAAAAAGGCAAATAACCACAAACATATATATACCAGTGTATGTATCTATATGTTATATATATATATATATATATAAACACAGTATATATACAAAATTATATATATATATATAAAATATATAACGCGTGTGAGCATGGGTTCGAAGCATGCATGCTCAGCATGCGTGCGACACGAGTGTGCATGCGTGAAAGCTCCCCCACACACTATCAACTCCTGGCTAGGGGGAAACACTGAGTATCATCACCGTGTCAGTGTGAACCCTGGAGAGAGAGATATGCTACTGGTTTCCTCAAGGTGACTCACTGTGTGTCAGAAGTCTCCACTCACTGTACAAAGAATCAATAGTGATGGAGCACAAGAACTGAACTCTGAAGTGCCAAGTCAACAGAGAGAAGGCAGTTTGGACCACGCCTCATGCCAGGGTCGCGAGGTTAGTAGAGCAGTGCTTTCCAAACCTTTCTGGCAGCGACTCCCCAAAAGAATCATGTTGTGGGAAATAGATGATGTACAAGCTTTACAGGCGCTGTGAGCTTGCAGATATCACCCATATAATAATAATAATTATTATTATTATTATTTTGCCATGACTGATTTGTCTCTTGATTCCAGGCTATTGTAGAACGTCTATTTTCACACAATGTTTGCCTCTTTCTTACATAATATTTGATAATTTGGTATTAAAAAGGTCTTAAAGGTAATTAAATTGTTACTAAAGAAATGTGCAAATATCCTGCATACAATTATACTGAATGTTTGTTTCCTTACTGTTGAGTGAGAGACAATGTTACCTCACATTAACCTCCCAAATGAATTGGGGACCCCGCAACATCCCCCAAGGAGTTCCCAACCCCACAGTTTGGGAACTATGACTTAAATCACTTATTCTGTACCGACAGAAAACTAGACAGGAAACTGTCTAGTAAAGGCCATGCTGCCTGTGGTGATGGGTTCATTATGAAACTCTTTGATGCCCAGACGAGCTGTCTTAATACAGACAGAGACACCGGCCTCAGGCAATGCTTCGGCTAAAAGGAGATCACTGCTAGTTTGTGATTTGTCAAGAACACATTTAGAAGCCAAGAAAAACACACTTCTTGGAAGTTCTCGATTATTAGATTAATCAAAAGCGTAATTGGATCCGTTAGAATAATCACTAAGAAGATAATCAATAGTTGCCGCCTCTATACAGTTTTACAATCGTTGCTGTAGGGCCGAAACCTCCATAATTATCTTTAACTTGTGTGTTTTTTTCCGTAAATGAACGCCCTACTTGATCATGATACATCGTCACGCTAAACAAGCATCAAAAGTATCAGATTGACAAAGCTCTGAATTTGAATACTGAAAAGTAGCCGTTTTCGGACATGGTTTCCACCCCTGACAGAATAGAAAAGAAATACAGATTTATTCTCGCAAGAAGGAAATGCTTCCAAGTAGAAAGGATGAGCCGGTCTCCCCTTGGTACAGTAATATCAGTATAGAGTTTTCCACTAACATGCATGAGAAGATGAGACACGAGTCGGAGTACAGTGAACCAAAAGCCTGTCAGCTTTGATGGTGAGAGGCGTGGGTGGGACCTCAACTTCAAGGGAGGAGAGGAGAGGACGGCGGTAGAAGACTGGACGTGAACCATCAATTTACGTAAGGCGGCGCGCCGACACATGTGATGTGGATGGTGTCTGCTGCTAAAGATCAACCCTACTCCTCACTCTGCCAGCCCGCCTTTCTGGCGGTGCATAGTTATATAATGTATACTGCATATCTCTGACTACTCGGTGACAATATCGCGGGAACAGCCAGATTGAAATCTCGCTAAATCTGCCTGTGTGTCACAATAACTATACATAATAATCACCTGATTGAGGTAACCTATTAAGACATGAGGCATGGAAATGTCTTCTAAATCAGTTTTCTGGAGGAAAAAAAAGAAAAAAAGAGAGATTCGTGTGTATATATATATATAATTATGCACACAGTACGATAACACATTACTCCTTACTGAGCTGTTACTCATTTTCTAACACCATGAGACAAGGTATAAATAAAATAGGGCTTAAGTGGATAAATTAATCTTCGAAACCAGCCTAGTTTTCAAACAGACTGTGAGCCCAGTATATGGTTTGTTTCACTCTGATGTGATGTGGATACTAAGCTAGCATCATCATGACATTCCACTCCAACGGAAGCTCAAAAATGTCTGCTATGTCTCAGCAGGTGTGTTTCATATCGCACAAAAGTCTCGGTTTAAACGGAGCAGACCATTGACTGCATGCTGCATTAAATTTAGTTGTGTGTGTCACGTTCGCACACATTCGTGTGTGTGTGTGTGTACTCTCTCTCTCTCTCTCTCTCTCTCTCTCTCTGTGTGTGTAAGCCTGATAAGCATGGCTGTCATGAATTGATCATGAGACATTTTAGTTGATGATTAGTTGTCTTGCAATGAATTGTTTAGTTTAGTTTTTCACATTGAAGACGGGGGGTCCGTGTGGGGGTCCCCGGGAACATCCAGAGCCCCAGGAACGGGCCAGGGCTTGTACTGCAGTGTACTCTGTGACACTTTACTCTGTGCCGATTTAGGTGTTGCAGCTTTCCGTCCTCGGACACACTTACAGACCCAGAGACATACATACTGTACATACTGTACATACGGACACACACAGCTCCGTAATGGAGCGGAGGCAACGCTCAATAAATGCTCAGGGCAGATACGAGTGACAAATGATTTACTAAGCCTAGTACTGAAATATACGGTATACAAAGGAAGGAATGGCGGATAATGACAGGTAAGGTACTGTACTGTACCCAACTGTTAAGATTTAGAAGACATTTTTTTCCAGCCTCAGGTCTTAATGATCGTAACCGAATCACACAAGAGTGAAACAAACCACTTACTTCATCACTGTACTACCACTTACTTCAGTAGTACACCATGGTCTGTACTCTGTAGTACATCACAGTTTGAAAACTAGGCTGGCTTCGAAGCTTATTGTATCCACTTAAGCCCTATTTTATTTATACCTTGTCTCATGGTGTTGGCTAACAACACCTCATCTCAGTAAGGACATCATTATTATCTATTTTGTTTGAGCAACACTGATATAGAAGAAAAACCTTTTTAGACTCAGGTCATGTATAATCTTACATGGTTACTACATGGTGACTGTATATAGGCTAGCCACTTGTCAGTTGGCACTGCACTGTATTGCTTGCATACTGTATATGGACTTCCTGTTATCCTTGCATACTGTATATGGACTTCCTGTTATCCTTGCATACTGTATATGGACTTCCTGTTATCCTTGCATACTGTATATGGGCTTCCTGTTATCCTTGCATACTGTATACGGGCTTCCTGTTATCCTTGCATACTGTATACGGGCTTCCTGTTATCCTTGCATACTGTATACGGACTTCCTGTTATCCTTGCATACTGTATACGGGCTTCCTGTTATCCTTGCATACTGTATATGGACTTCCTGTTATCCTTGCATACTGTATATGGACTTCCTGTTATCCTTGCATACTGTATATGGACTTCCTGTTATCCTTTGTTAATGTGCTTCAAAAGGGTGAAATATTTCCAAAAGCCGCAAAACAATAACATAAAAACAACACTCTCTGAAAGAATGAATATTCAAAGATTTGCACCACTTAAATTTGCTTAAAACACCAAAAGGGGGTCCCGCCCAAAATGGGTTAAAGCCCTTAGGCTGCGTTCACACACAAAGTACTGCCTGCGGAGTGCATTCGGTGCCAATATGGAAAATGAAAAGATTTGTCTTTATTTTTTAATTAATAACAAAACAGTCACAGCAGACCGTGGCCGTTGCGAACAACCTACTGGAGTAAGAAGCCTAAGCCGATAAATTATAAAATGCACAGGATTGTACTGCTGCTGTTGTGGAACGGAATGCATGTTTTATTTAGGCGACAGCACAACAGTGTTGTTTTTGGCAGCACATTTCTATTTTAGTTTAGTCATTAGTCTTTGGTAGTCTGAAACTTCATTTAGTTTTAGTCATATTTTTTGTCACCTGGAATGTTTTAGATCTGGTCCATTAGTCCCTTCCAAACATTTTAGTCTAGTTTTTATTTGTTGACGAAATTGTCAATATATTTAGTCTTAGTTTTAGTCATAGCTTAGTTTTTATTTTTTCGTCAGTGAAAAAAGGTAGACGACGAACATTTATCGTCTTAGTTTTAGTCGACAAAAACAACACTGCTCTGCCTCCTGTTTGATTCCATGTTTGGTGAACAGAAGGGATTCTGTGGCAATCCGTGCTGTCAGTCAACCACTGTATTCACCAGCAAGTAGTGCTGATTCTGTCGACTAAAACTATGACAAAAGAAATTCGTCGACTACCATTTTACACTGACGAAAACGGAATAAAAACTAAGCCATGATGATACATTTTTTTCATCAACAAATAAAAAAACTACACTAAAACATTAGGATGGGACTAGTGGACAACAGATACTGTATAAGTAAAACACACAAGTCATTTTACACTTGGTTGCATGCTGAAAATAGCTGATCTGCAAGCTCAACGCGTCGCAGCGCGTCAAATCAGCCATTACGACGGCATCAAGGCCCGCCAAAACACATTTTAGTCGACTAAATCAACTGTAGATCCTGCAACAGGCCGGATACCAGCGGATACCCCGTGGGTACCCGAGTTTGATGGGTGGGAGTGTGCGGAAAATATACTTTTATTTACGTAAAACGTTAACGTTTTTTAACGGGTGCGGGTACGGGCGGGACGCAACGAAACACAGGGTGGGTGACCTTTTTTAATCAGCGGACCCACACTGCACGATGTTATAAACAGCAGCTGAGCTGGGGGTTTTCTCAACAGCGGAGACAAGTTAAATAAGTGAAATCCGTCACATGCCCAAGGAATCGTCAGTGATGTCACATCACTGCCGATTCCTTCATAATGGCGTTCTGTTTCTGCTGCTGTGCTTCCCTGTGCTACTTCCTTGTTGCATAGCAGTGACATCACGGCCAAATCCTTGCTTCCTTATCGTAGCATTTCACGTGTGGAGTTTATTTCTTTTATCACCAGGCTGCAGCCTGTACTGTAGCCTATATTTTCGTTCGCTCGCAAAAATATGTTTGAAACAGCCTTGGATCAAGACAGTCGACTCATCAGGCTAATCTTTTTTTTATCATCCTCTCCTTGTTGATATATTATGCCAATACGCCATTTAGGTCGAAATCATGATATAACTTTATGTTGTGAAACTTGTGATAATAAGCAGCAGTAGCCTCAGTCAACTACACGTCTTCCGTTCCGTGTGCAACGCACTGCCACCACCACCACCACATGCGGTGTTGGATGGAATAAAGTCAATGATAGCTATCGGTGCCTGTGATACGAATGGGTAACGGGTAAATGTTTTGACGGGCGGGGCGGATCTGGTTTCGAGTTTTATATAAATCACGGGTAACGGGCGGGTTGCGGAACTGATGATTGACGGGCCGGGTGGGTGCAGGTTTCGAAAATTGGACCCGTGCAGGACTCTTTAGTCCTGCACTCATTCATTTAGTCGACTAAAACTAGACTAACACAAAAACATTCCAGGTGACTAAAATGTGACTAAAACTAAATGAAAACTATTCAAGAGACGATGACTAAAACTAAAATCAAAATTTGCCGTCAAAATTAACACTGCCAGCAAGAGGATTTACTTTTACTTGATTTGTTTATTTAGACGGGACTTCAACCAGCTTTGTTCGTACCGTATAGTATTAATTGCGTTCCTGTACTCGTTTTCCTTTGCATGGCCTTTATTCTGCTTATTTATATTGTGTTAATAAAATGAGAGATCGACATGTTCCTTCCACGTGCTACGTCCGTCCGGCCGGGGAAACTCTCCCCTCTGCCAGGTGAAAAGAAGCAGCTTGGACTCCTCATGCATAGAAGGAAGCATGAGGTCAGTCCGCTGCCCTCCCCAGGTTGGCAGAGGAAGTGTAGCGCCCAGGATTACATTAGATAATTGACACTGGGCGAAAAAAATGGGTTGCAAAATCGTGGGATAAAAAATTATTAGAAAAACCAAAATGAAAAAAGGAGGCTGCTGAGAAGGAGCTGCTGTCTTCTGGCAGCGCTCAACGCTCAACATTCATCAACAGGTGCTTCCACTTTACTCTCCATCTGTCGGTTTGGGGAAATCGCCCTTTTCCACATTCATTCGTGACGGTCAGCTGAGCTCATCGAAGAAATGTTCAGACAGCTGTTCAACATTTCTGACAAACAAGCAGCCATAATATACTTTTTTGTTTAAATAGCTTTAGGTTTAGAATAAATTCTTAAATAAATGCTAATAACGTATACATTTTCAAGCAATTAAAATAAATAATGTTTGCCGCAAACTTGTAGTTGGACATAAATTAGATAGAGAATAGAGTTGTACTTGTAATGTAATTTGTAACAATGTTGCAATTTGTTAATTGCCATGATAAAAAAGAAAGAATACTCATAATGACTAAAGTAAATACCGGTATGACATATTGACATCTACAACAGTGGTTCTAAACCAGTGGTCCGGGGACCACAAGTGGTCCTTGTAGGCGTTCCAGGTGGTCCTCAGCTAAATGATGGAGAGTTGGTAACCAATTCATTTGGAATGAATGGGCTGCCATTGGAAGTTACACCTAGTTAGCACCTTGCCATTAACTTATATGGTAAGACTAGAATTTCGTGCGCGCTTCGCGCGCACTCATCCCAGAGCTACTTCGCCACGCACTATGGGAAGAAATAAATGGCGGGAGTTGACTCCACATGTAGTAACGGATGGGTTATTGGAAATGTACCATTGTTTTGTCCTGAATATTTCCACAGCCTGATTACTAAAGGATTGTGACTGTGGGACAGACATACAGTCTGACATACAATAGGCTACACGTGTGCACAGTGAATAAACAATGACCTATATGGCCAGAGTTCTTAAATTAACATAGTTGGATTTTAACAGAAAGACAATGCCATAAATCAGTCAAAGTAAGTGACAGACTCAACAGTAGCACACAGCATGCAAGGCAGCGAAGCATGCATGCAAACATGTTTGTCCAGCTGAGATTTAGTGTCTCCATCTCTCTGTGGAAGAGGTTGCACATGACCTGTACGGCCACACTGAGGCGCTCCAACACAAACACAGACACAAAACAACACCACGCTGTTTGTCCAGTTGACCCAAATCAACACCAATACCTAGCCTGTTTGTCCAAAACACACTATCTGCTCGCCACGTTTCTACTTCGCCACAACCTAATGTTAGTAACAAATGTAGGGGAGAGCCGCCAAGGTTGTAACGCTTCACGGTTGTAACATGGACGTTATCTCTTGATTGGTCAACGCCACCATGACGCCATCGCGTCAGTATGTGTACAGCAACGTACTCTACGTGCCCAGGAAGTTTGAAGTGTTTACCTTTGTCCTACGGGGAGTTATTGGCGAAAATTTGACTTTTTTAAAAATGCGTATAATTTTACACCTGGAGTATATGTGTGCTACATTTTTTTTTTTTGGTGTTGGTGAATAAAAATCCACATGGATGTCTTCATGCTTATGTTCTTCATTAGTTTGCATCGTGTTTAGACGGAATTCACGTTCATTCTGGTCTGTAAGCAACGGCAAAGAAAACTTGCAAAAGCGGGTCATTTGTAACATGTGTTACAAATGGTCCGCTTCCATTCAATGCCATTATATGTAATATTTACATATTTGACATATTGGCCAATATTATATGTTCTAAAATGGTATTGTATCGTGTAGTGTATTCTGAAATTAGTTTAGGGTTGTATAACATTGTACAACTCAATCAATCAAACGTTTGTTTAATCAATGTATTGCCCCATTGAATAAAAAGAAAAGCCCAAACTGGTACACCCGATACTATTTAATATTTCCCTTATGTTTGATACATTTTCTTATCACATCCATGGTATGAAAACAATGCTAAGGAGTTGCTTCAATGAAATATAATTGCTTTAAGCTGAAAACGATATGTTTAATGGTGTTTTTTAGCGTTGTTACATTTATCATGCATGCCGTTACAATTAATCCGATATGCGCAGCAAATGTAACACTGAAACAGCGTCCACGTTCGGTTGAATAACTCCCGACCTGTTTTATCTAAAAAATAACTTGAAGTGGTTTATGGTAGCTGACATGTGTAGGTCCGTTGCCTGAAAATATTACATGTGTAGCTAAACGGATCTCTGAGTAAAAAAATGAAACGTGCAAAATGTTACATCCTTGGCGGCTCTCCCCTATTAGTTTACTCACAGCACAGCACCGTCACTCCTGTCAGTTATTTCGTCCTAATAACTTGAAGTGGTTTATGGTAGCTGACATGTGTAGGTCCGTTGCCTGAAAATATTACATGTGTAGCTAAACGGATCTCTGAGTAAAAAAATGAAACGTGCAAAATATGTTCTAAAATTGTATTGTATTGTGTAGTGTATTAAAAAATTAGTTTGGGGTTGTATAACATGGTACAACTCAATCAATCAAACGTTTGTTTAATCAATGTATTGGCCCATTGAAAAAAAAGAAATGCCCAAACTGGTACACCTGATACTATTTAATATTTCCCTTATGTTTGATACATTTTCTTGTCACATTCATGGTATGAAAACAATGCTAAGGAGTTGCTTCAATGAAAGATAATTGCTTTAAGCTGAAGACGATATGTTTAATGGTGTTTTTTAGCGTTGTTACATTTATCATGCATGCCGTTACAATTATTCCGATATGCGCAGCAAATGTAACACTGAAACAGCGTCCACGTTCGGTTTAATAACTCCCGACCTGTTGTGTGTAAGTAGCGTGGTTAAAAGGCCGTGTGTTTCTGTTGTAAGCAACTTATGTTAGGTCTGCGCACACTGTACGTTGCTCTGGCAAGTGGCAGCCTGTCATCAAATGCTGCTAACGTTAGCATGTGTGCTATCAGGCAAAAGCTGAGATAGATATGAAACTACTACTGGGGAAAAGGTCATACAAAACACACAACACCTAAATTCGGAATGTTATTGTGACCTATTGAGCACAAACAGACCATCATGATGTGCTTGCTGGACCTATAATTAATTTATTTGCAAAAAATGTCCACTCTAAATGAAAAGCAAGATGGCTGCGACAGATTGTGAGCGCGACGGAGCCCAAGAGGAACAGAGCTGGTGACGTAAGAGGCAGGCAGTGTTGCCAGGTTTGCGAATTGTAAGCGAGTTGTAGTGTTTGTAAGTAGCGTGGTTTAAAGGGCTTGTTTGTGGGCTTGTTGGGCTTGTTTCTGTCCCTGATGGGGCAGCAGTGATTCCCTGTTCCGTGTAGGAAAGCCTCGGGATGTGGGTGTTTGGGTGTTTGTCCCGAGAATGTGTGTATTAAACAAATGCATTGGCGGCGTGAGTGTGGAAGTGAGGCATTATTAGTGCCAATGCCAAGAGTATTCTTTGTGGGCTGGTGCTGAGTTTTGTGGAACGACGCTTTTTGAGGAGATAGGCCAGGACCACTGCGAAGGCCTACGAAGGGTAAGTGTGTGACGTCACTGCCGTGTGAGTGTGTGTGGGTGTAGTGTGGAAGATGGTGTTGTGGGTGTTGCAATAGCGACGTAGCTGTTGTGGCTTTGGGTTTTTTTCTTCTGTATGGGTACCAGTTCTGTCTTGTAATAATTGATGGCCGCGGTCTGTATATGGAGAATGGGAGAAGCCACGGATCAGACCACTTTGCGTAGCCCCAGTGGATGATGGGAAATGTATATTTCCCACCAGGTGCTATGATAGCATAACAGTTGACTCCGCCAGACGGCGGCAGCATTCAGAAGTTCAGAACTTCCTCCCATCTGGTCTCTCTCGGGAAGAGACAATGTACTCCGATCAAATGCTGATCTGAGCGATATGCGGCCGCTAGAGGCAGCCGCATACAATCAATCAACGCGGGATCAGCGAGAGACTGGTGACGTATTGAAGCGCTGCCACAGCGCAAATGTAAACACAACCTAACAAAACGACAACTCCAAATTGTTATAGAATACGCACATACCTTGGTAGAGGTGCTGGGTTCAAAAGTAGCATCAGAAAAAGAGAAAAGAACCCGCACACTCATCTGCTCCAAAAGTTATACTTTAGAGACGACGCTTCGAGCCAAGGCTCTTCATCTGGTCAAACTCCATCACTCACATCTCCAGTTTGACCAGATGAAGAGACTTGGCTCTTCATCTGGTCAAACTCCATCACTCACATCTCCAGTTTGACCAGATGAAGAGCCTTCATCTGGTCAAACTCCATCACTCACATCTCCAGTTTGACCAGATGAAGAGCCTTCATCTGGTCAAACTCCATCACTCACATCTCCAGTTTGACCAGATGAAGAGACAAGGCTCTTCATCTGGTCAAACTCCATCACTCACATCTCCAGTTTGACCAGATGAAGAGCCTTCATCTGGTCAAACTCCATCACTCACATCTCCAGTTTGACCAGATGAAGAGCCAAGGCTCTTCATCTGGTCAAACTCCATCACTCACATCTCCAGTTTGACCAGATGAAGAGCCAAGGCTGTTCATCTGGTCAAACTCCATCACTCACATCTCCAGTTCATCTGGTCAAACTCCATCACTCACATCTCCAGTTCATCTGGTCAAACTCCATCACTCACATCTCCAGTTCATCTGGTCAAACTCCATCACTCACATCTCCAGATCATCTGGTCAAACTCCATCACTCACATCTCCAGTTTGACCAGATGAAGAGCCTTGGCTCCAAGCGTCGTCTATAAAGTAGAACTTTTGGAGCAGATGGGTTATTTTCTCTTTTTCTAAGATAGATAGATAGATAGATAGATAGATAGATAGATAGATAGATAGATAGATAGATAGATAGATAGATAGATAGATAGATAGATGCTAATAAACAAGTTGATGATGCAGTAAGTTGTCCGTCTCTATTCCCTGGAGTGTGCAGTCCCTTCCTTGGAAGGTTTATTTCCTGTTATAAGTTTATATGCCTGCTAACTAGACTTGCACCTCCCACAGGGTGTGTGTGTGTGTGTGTGTGTGTGTGTGTGTGTGTGTGTGTTAGACATTAGACATTGGTTAGACATAGGTTAAGGTTAGGTTTAGGTGTGCTGCCCCGTGGGAGGTTAGGGTGAGGGTTTGAGATAGGTTGTAGTTGTAGGACTAATGACTGGTCTAACCAAATGGCTAGT